>NC_090237.1:37565736-37645736 GCF_024489055.1 Chanodichthys erythropterus
ACTGTACATTTCTTTTCTATTACCACCCACTGCTACTTATACCAACAATGGAAATAAGCGCAGTTATAATAGCAAAATATGTGGGAGAGCATTGCTATAGTGTGACAATACTGTATTGCAACAGGGAGCACATTAATGTTAATACTAAAAATCAAAACGAGTTAGCACATCATTTGTAATAGAAAGGGTTTAATGACAATATCTGATTATTGTTACACTTAAAATGGTTTAAGTGTAAACAATTACAAAATAGATGAATGAGATGATAAAATCATATACAAACCCGATTCCAAAAACGTTGGGACACTGTACAAATTGTGAATAAAAACAGAATGCAATGATGTGGAAGTTTCAAATTTCAATATTTAGATTACAACATATATGACATATCAAATGTTTAAACTGAGAAAATGTATAAGTCTTCTTTTCATAACAGTCTGCAAATGTCTGGGGACTGAGGAGACAAGTTGCTCAAGTTTAGGAATAGGAATGTTGTCCCATTCTTGTCTAATACAGGCTTCTAGTTGCTCAACTGTCTTAGGTCTTCTTTGTCACATCTTCCTCTTTCTAATGCGCCAAATGTTTTCTATGGGTGAAAGATCTGAATTGCAGGCTGGCCATTTCAGTACCCGGATCCTTCTTCTACGCAGCCATGATGTTGTAATTGATGCAGTATGTGGTCTGGCATTGTCCTGTTGCAAGGTCTTCCATGAAAGAGACGACATCTGGATGGGAGCATATGTTGTTCTAGAACGTGGATATACCTTTCAGCATTGATGGTGCCTTTCCAGATGTTTAAGCTGCCCATGCCACACGCACTCATGCAACCCCATACCATCAGAGATGCAGGCTTCTGAACTGAGCGCTGATAACAACTTGGGTTGTCCTTGTCCTCTTTAGTCCGGATGACATGGTGTCCCAGTTTTCCAAAAAGAACTTCAAATTTTGATTCCACAGAACAGTTTTCCAGTTTGCCACAGTTCATTTTAAATGAGCCTTGGCCCAGAGAAAACGCCTGCACTTCTGGATCATGTTCCGATATGGTTTCTTTTTTGACCTATAGAGTTTTAGCCGGCAACGGTGAATGTCACGGTGGATTGTGTTGACCGACAATGTTTTCTGGAAGTATTCCTGAGCCCATGTTGTGATTTCCATTACAGTAGCATTCCTGTATGTGATGCAGTGCCGTCTAAGGGCCCGAAGATCACGGGCATCCAGTATGTTTTTCCGGCCTTGACCCTTACGCACAGAGATTGTTCCAGATTCTCTGAATCTTTGGATGATATTATGCACTGTAGATGATGATAACTTCAAACTCTTTGCAATTTTTCTCTGAGAAACTCCTTTCCGATGTTGCTCCACTATTTTTCACCGCACCATTGGGGGAATTGGTGATCCTCTGCCCATCTTGACTTCTGAGAGACGCGGCCACTCTGAGAGGCTCTTTTTATACTCAATCATGTTGCCAATTGACCTAATAAGTTGCAAATTGGTCCTCCAGCTGTTCCTTATATGTACATTTAACTTTTTCAGCCTCTTATTGCTACCTGTCCCAACTTTTTTGGAATGTGTAGCTCTCATAAAATCCAAAATAGGCCAATTATTGGGGATGACATTTCAACATGTCTCACTGTCAACATTTGATATGTCATCTATATTCTATTGTAAATAAAATATAAGTTTATGAGATTTGTAAATTATTGTATTCTTTTTTTATTCACAATTTGTAAAGTGTCCCAACTTTTTTGGAATCGGGTTTGTACCATAAATTGCACTCAGCATGTATGTAAAAATTTACCTGAGAGATAGAGAGTGAAAGAGAGAGATAGAGCCAGAGCCCAAGAAAAGCCAAGAATCTAAGAGACAGAGCAACAGTTACAATATTCTTTTATCCCTTCCTTGACCGTGTGACTGAAACTCAGATGTGAGACATTCAAACTGACCAATCAGAAGATTAAAACTTCCCCCACTGTACTAAAGGAGTGACAATTTGTAGACCCCCAATGTACACACATCTTGGCCTACAGGGCTTGATTACTATCAACACATTTGTGCCTTCCAAATGGCCCTTGTAGCAAGGGAGAGGGGGTTGAAACAGTAAAGCAAATGTCTTTGTTAATTTTAAAAAATCTTTTAGATATTTTCAATTTTATACCTGTGGTCTTCAGGCCCTTAGACAGCACTGCATCACTCATCGGCATGATTGTGTCAATGGCATTATTAAATGGGCCCAGGAATACTTCCAGAAACCACCGTCGGTAAACAAAATCTGCCATGCCATCTGCAGATGCCAACTAAAGCTCTATCATGCAAAAAGGAAGCCATATGTGAACATGGTCCAGAAGCGCTGTCGTGTCCTGTGGGCCAAGGCTCATTTAAAATGGACTATTTCAAAGTGTAAAAGTGTTCTATGGTCAGACAAGTCCAAATTTGACATTCTTGTTGGAAATCACGGACGCCGTGTCCTCCGGGCCAAAGAGGAGGGAGACCTTCCAGCGTGTCGTCAGCGTTCAGTCCAAAAAAGCCAGCATCTCTAATGGTATGGGGATGCATACGTGCATACGGTATGGGCAGCTTGCATATTTTGGAAGGCACTATGAATGTTGAAAGGTATATAAAGATTTCCAGATGACGTCTATTTCAGGGAAGGCCTTGTGTATTTCAGCAGGACAATGCAAAACCACATACTGCAGCTATTACAACAGCATGGCTCAGTTCAGTTGGTGAAGGTTTTAAGTCGTGTAAGTCAAATCGAATGTTTCTTGACAAAAAGTCTTACAAAAATTCAATCAATATATTGTTTTATATGAATGACTATGCAGGATAATTGTACATCATTTTGAAGCAAAAACTCTAGTCTACAACCTCCAATACCCAGAAGTCTTTTGAACACAGATTTAATATATATATTTTTTTTTTGGCTTTATTTCAGTGACTTAAGTTTTTTGTTTTTTTAATAACCACGCATAAATATTACTCCTTCAAAAACACAAACATGTACATACATGTTCCTCACATATTATTGTAGCCTAGTTTGTTCTGAATACAGTGTAATAACACTTTTTCCATTAATATGTTTATGAACAAGCACAAATGTCAGGGCATGTCAAAACTTCTCCAGGGCCCCGAAAATCCTCAGACCCCAGAGGGTTAAACATTTGTTATATTATCTGTGTTCTACCTGTGAATAAAATATTGGCTCATGTGATTTGAAAGACTTTTAGTTTTCATTTTATTCAAATAAAAAAAAAATGTCCCAACTTTTTGTTGTATTTTGAGTTGTACAACACTGAGTTTATTCAGATATAATTTCTGGAGGTTTAGAGGTTTCATTTATTTCAAAATATATCAATAATTTTTTTAAAGGGCAGTTGTGGCCTAGTGGTTAGAGAGTCAGACTTGTAACCTGAAGGTCGTGGGTTTGTGGGTGCCAGCAGAAAATCTAGGTGTGGGGAGTGAACTATTGCTCCCTGGGCGCCGCAGCAAAAAATGCAGAGTGCCATACTTGGCTTTCACTTATAAAAATAAAAATAAAATAAAATAAAATAAAACTATAATATGCTAGTTTTGATATTATATCAAACTCATTATCAAATTAGTTTATTATTGTGTCCAAAAATAAGTTGCTGCAGGTGAAAGATCACTCATGTTAATGGGACCAAGTATTGATGTTTTTAATCCACCATCGAATGATGTAACTCAACAAAGATAAACTTGTTATTAACAGGTCATTAAGTTGTTTTCACTTCTAATATTGTCCCTTGGCCATTCTAGGAAATGATACTGTTAACCACGTTTCCCAGTGGCCCAAGATAAATGGACCTTCAGGTTATGAAACACTTTAATTAAGTCCCTTGGTCAAAAGGCCAAGACCAGTCCCAATGAGGTTTGTGATTGTGGTGACACTGAGATGAGAACAGTGGTGAAAATATGAAGACTGAAAATTGTTTTTGTGACTTACTATTATATCTTTCTCCAAAATGTCTGGCATCCAGACAATCTTTATATCACAAGAATGTTTCATCACAAGAATAGAGTACTTGAAAACCATACGTTGGCAGAGATACCTTACAGTGAAAATTACTCCATTGCAAGTTACAAGTCACCAATTCCAATATGACTTGAGTAAAAATCTTAAGTTTCTGATTTTTAACAGTACTTCAGTATTTTACTCGTACTGAATGTAGGCTGAAAAATGCATTACTCCTCAACATGCCGGAAATGAGAGTTGCTAGTGCAAAAATACAAACAGTTGATTTGTGAGGAGAGCAAGCACATGTTTATTTTCTAAAATCAAAATAAAACCGAGCACTTCAATATTGCAATAAATAAATAAACAGCCTTTTAAACATTTACAAACACTCAAGTTGAACTCTCAGTTAAGCTCAAGTGCTTAAAAAAGGCATATGTAAACCAATATCCTTCAAAAAATGTATCTTCAATATAATAGATGAATAAAAACATGTAAAGTTAAACAGTCAAAGCCTACTTGCACTGGACATTACAGTGAAAAACTGTAAATTGACAATTCCCTGCGTGACACTTCACATTTGATGTATTTTCGTTGAAATAACGAATATAATATAATTAGTAATTTTTTTTTAATTTTATGTGTGTTACCATGATGATGTTTAATTTTTGTGTGAATAACACTGTGTGCACCCTCTATATATTAATATTGTCCTTTTCAGCTTGTGGAAAAGTTGTTTGTGATGAGCTTTGATTCATCATGTGACTCTCATCACCACTGTATTTGGTGGTTTTCAATGTATTACAAAGGTACAAAACATATAATAGTACTTCAATAGGTTGGTAAATTAACATCAACATTATGAGTTCATGAAATATGTGTTTTGTTTGTTTGGTTTTTTAACTGTAAATTTAATGGATTTTTAACTAAGTGTTTAAAATAGAAAGTTATGAACCATAATTAATACATCTATAAACCGTTAAATTATACAGTTTTGAACTGTAAACTAGTACTGTCCCATAAAACTGAAAACGTTAAAGTTCTGGCAACCACAGCTGCCGTTTTTTTTTACCGTAAATTTTACGGGGATTTTTTTTTTTTTTTTTTTTTTACAGTTTGTTATTCACAACAAATTGCTTATGCACTCATTTTTCTTACTTACATGTCTGGTTTGATGAATCCATACAACCACATGGATACATATAATTTACATTTACATTTACATTTATTCATTTGGCAGACGCTTTTATCCAAAGCGACTTACAAGTGAGAAATACAACAAGCGAGTAGTCATGAAGTGGCAAATAGACACAAGAAGTGCTCACAATACAAGTTTTAGGCAGTGCTCAGAGTATAAGGCCGGTGCGCCTCCCAGGTGATGTGTTCCCTCACGGCTCTCACCCGCCCTGCTCGTCACATACCCCCATCGCCCCTCGTAGGCTGGGGGGTACTCCCGAGACTGCGCTCTACTCCCCCCTGGGGCCTGTCTCGGCGGCCGCAGCACCTGGGGGTAAGGACAGACGAGACGAGAGAAAGGAGACGGAAGCAAGGGGAGTGACAGAACGAGAGAGGGGAGAGAGGAAATTCTGCACATTTCTTGGTCCGGTTCCCCGACACACTGCCGCTCGGTCCTCAGCCTGCCAAGAGGCTCTTCTTCGCGGTGCCATGCGGTGGCACTGGACGCTCGGTGGACGGCCCGATCCTCGACCGCCTCCTGGCGGCTTGCGATGGCTCCTCTGGCTGAGGGCAGCCGGCAGCGAGTCCCCCGTCCCCTGCTCCTCCCCTTCATGGCGGACGGCAGCAGGCTCCGGCCCACGGCGGACGGCGGCGACTCCTCCGCTCCCTCCTGGACGGCAGCCACCCCACCTCGTCCCAGGAGCACGGCATCTGGGTCTCCGTCCCACCTTTCACAAGGCTCCAGTACCACCGCCTCGGGCAGCCTCTCGCGGTCTTCACTCCCGCGCTGCCCGAACTCCGCAGCACTGCATTCCCCCTCAGCAGCGAGGGCTCTCCGACAGCATGTCCCTCCTTCCTCCCGGGTTTCGGCACCAATGTAACACGGTTAGTAGATACGGGAAGAAGGAGGTGGGGACCGGCGAACGTTCAACAAAACTTTAATTCAAAATAAACAAAAAATGAAAGTAATGCCGGCAGACCCTCGCGGACGTCTGCCGGCCACACAAACATAATAAAACATAAAATAAAGTCCAGGCCTGGTCCTCTCTCGTCCTTCACTGTAGTCGCTCTTCCTTTTATGCTCCCGGAGCTCCTCTGTGAGGGACTCAAGGCCGATGCGCCTCCCAGGTGATGCTCATTAACACTCGCGCCACCGGCCTCGCACCATTCCCTCACGGCTCTCGCCCGCCCAGCTCGCCACAATGAGGTGCTCACAAAAGTTTTCAGCTGTCTTTTGAATATTGCCAGGGATTCTGCATTCCGGATGAAGGCAGGAAGATTGTTCCACCAGCAAGGAACAGTGAACGAGAATGTTCTGGAGCATGATTTTTGTACCTTTCTGTGATGGTACCAAGATCCTTCGCTCCTGATGGTACCACAAGCCTTCGCTAATAAGCCTAGGCTTCTGGTAGGAGTGTAGACTTGTAAGATTGAGTGGAAGTAGGAGGGTAATGAGCCTGTGGTAGATCTGTAAGCAAGCGTCAACGCCTTGAATTTGATGCAAGCAGCAAGTGGTAGCCAGTGCAGAGAGATGAAGAGAGGCGTGACGTGGGCTCTTTTGGGCTCGTTAAAGACGAGACGTGCTGCAGCATTCTGAATAATTTGTAGAGGCTTGATTGTGCATGATGACAGTCCAGCCAGAAGAGCATTGCAGTAATCAAGCCTAGAAATGACCAGGGACTGGACCAGAAGTTGTGTTGCATGTTCTTTTAGAAAGGCCTAATTTTCCTGATGTTGTAAAGTGCAAATCTGCATGACCGAGCTGTCTTCGCAATGTGGTCCTTGAAGGTCAGTTGGTCATCAAGGATTACTCGAAGATTTCTGGCCGCATTTGATGGGGTAATTGAGGATGTACCTAGCTGGATGCTGAAATCATGCTTTAGACTTGGATTGGCAGGGAAGACAAGAAGCTCAGTCTTAGCGAGGTTGAGCCGTAGATTATGTTTTTTCATCCATGCCGAGATGTCCGCCAGACAGCTTGAGATTCGTGCAGTTACTGTGGGATCATCTGGTTAGAATGAAAGGAAGAGTTGTGTGTCATCAGCATAGCATTGGTAGGAGAAACCATGTGCCTGAATGATGGGACTAAGTGATGTAGTGTAAATGAAGAAGAGGAGGGGTCCAAGAACTGAACCCTGAGGAACCCCCGTGGTCAGTTGATGAGCTTTGGATACCTCCCCTCTTCAGGCAACCCTGAAAGACCTTCCTGTGAGATAGGATTCAAACTCAAAAGTGGAGTAGCTGTGATGCCCAGTGATGAGAGGGTGGACAGAAGGATCTGATGATTCACTGTGTCAAAGGCAGCAGATAGATCGAGCAGAATGAGAACTGATGATTTGGAATTAGCCTTCGCAATCCACAAGGATTCAGTGACCAACAGTAGTGCAGTCTCGGTCGAGTGGCCACTCTTGAAACCAGATTGATTGACATCCATTTGGTTGCTCTGTGAGAGGAAAGATGACACCTGGTTGAAAACAACTCGTTCAAGTGTTTTGGCTATGAATGGTGGAAGAGAAACAGGTCTGTAGCTGTCTACAAGAGACGTGTTTAATGTGGGTTTTTAAGCAGTGGGGTTACCCAAGCCTGGTTGAATGTGTTAGGCAAAGTGCTAGTGTGGAGAGATGTGTTGATAATGTGTTTACGTCCTGGTAAAGTGTAGGAGCGATGGATTGTAGAAGGTGTGAGGGGATGGGATCTAGAGGGCAGGTGGTGGGATGACTGGAGAGTAGAAGTTTAGATACTTCTGTCTCAGTGAGGGGGGAGCATGAAGAGAGGAGGTTTGTGACTGTGTATGTGGTTGGTCTGAGTTCCTGTGTGTGTAGATTGGAGAATGGTAGGTGATGGTAGATGTTTTGTCAGTGAAAAAAAAAATAGCAAAATTATCAGCAATTAGGGAGGAGGTTGGTGGTAGTGGAGGGGGACAGAGGAGAGAGTTGAGAATGTTTTAAAAAGTGTGTGTGTGTGTGTGTGTGTGTGTGTGTGTGTGTGTGTGTGTGTGTGTGTGTGTGTGTGTGTGTGTGTGTGTGTGTGTGTGTTTGAAGCACTCTTGATTTTGTTGAGGAAATAGGAAGATTTAGCAGCATGAATTTCAGCAGAAAAGGATGAGAGCAGAGATTCATAGCTACTTAGGTCAGATTGGTCTTTTGATTTGTGCCACTTCCTCTCTGCAGCCCTGAGTTTGGAACATCAGATAACCAGGGGTTAGAGGGAGTAGCACGTGCAAGCCTGGATGACAGAGGACAGATACTATCTAGAGATGAAGTTAAGGTGGAACATAAAGTGTCAGTTGCTGTATTCACATCAAGAGATGAGAATTGTGAGGGTGAGGGAAGGGAGGATGATACAGCAGAGGAAAGATGAGAAGAAGAAAGAGAGCGCAGGTTTCGTCTGGTAGAGGGGTTGGTGGTGAACAAATGTGGAGATGTAGGTTAAAAGTAATGAAGAAATTATCAGAAATGTGCAGAGGTTTCACCAAAATGTTGTCAGTGATGCAGTTGCATGTGTAAATGTGGTCAAGTTGGTTGCCAGATTTGTATGTACTTGAGGTAATGAGCTGATTGAGATCGAATGAGGCTACAAGCATAAGGCATCTGTAGATAAATGTCGAAATCGCCAAAAACTACAAGTGGGCTACCATCCTCTGGGAATGAGAACAGCAGCATTTCCAGTTCCTCTACAAAGGTACCCAGTGTGCCTGGGGGGCGGTACATTACTACAATGTGAATTTTGACAGGAATTGAGAGTGTAATAGCATGAAACTCAAATTAATTGTTGTTGCAAAGAGAGGAATGAGTCGAGTATTTCCCATTGTCAGAAATGAGAAGACCTGTGCCTCCACCCCTCCCAGACTGACGCGGGGTATGAAAGAAAATGAAGTTGTTAGAGAGAGCAGCAGGGGTTGCTGAGTCCTCTGGACGAATCCAGGTCTCAGTCAAGCCCAAGATATTAAGAGAAGAATTAGTAGCAAAGGTTGGAATGAAGTCAGCTTTGTTAACTGCTGACTGACAATTCCATAGACCCACAGAGACAGAGAGAGAAGTATTAGTATTAGAAGAGGAGTAAACAGGGCACAGGTTAGAAGCATTGCGCTGCCTTTTACGTGGGTTAGTGGAGCATTGCCGAGAGACAACAGGAATGTATTGAAAGCACATGCTGAGGATGAAGGAAAAGTGTGAAAGGTAGGAAGAAACTTAAGTGCTTACCGGTGGCGTTGATCGGTGGAGTCGCGCAGGTAGAGTCGCAGGTCTTTACCCGAGTCGATCGAACATGAGGAGGCTGAACGCTCCCGCTGACGCTTCCGCAACAGCGCGCACACACAATAAATATACTGCTTATTAACACGTGATTGAAAACAGCTAAGCCTGCCTTGAAAATTAGCACTGCAAAGCCCAAAGCCCATGAATGGGTGAAATCGAAACTGATGCTAGAACAACGCAGCGCTTAAGTGTGAAAAACGAGCAATAACACCAATAAACTTTGCAAAACACGGCTGTTATTCTAAACAAGTACAATTAAAATATAATTATAGTCAAGGTAGAAAATAGGACAAGCACAGATACGAATTTAATCCTTCCTAGCAGCAAATAATAAACGAATCAACTGACCAGAACAGATATTAAGCAAAACACTTATGCACTCTTGCCGTCACCACTGCCAGCTCGCTACTCCTGCTCACTTCTAAATTACCCGTAGGCGCGCCGTTGACACGGGGAACAGGGGGGTCAGGACCCCCACAGTTTTGAAAAGACAGAAATCGACCCCTGCACTTTTGATAAGGGCTGCTTCAATCAGTCACAATATATCATCTTTTAGCTTAGGATATTTTCTTTCAAATAAGACCATTTTCACGTTTCTGTGAGCTTTAGTTTGTAAACAATCAACTGTTTTGTCATGGATGTGAACAGGAAATGTGAACGAAGAACAATTGATCAAAGCGTGCTAACGTTTTAGGACAGGTGGATGGTATCATGCCCGAACATTAGTGTTTGTCAATCAAGCCAAACCATTCAGAAAGCAAGAAATTTTACACTTTAAGGTAAGGAGGCTGATCTCTCAGCTTGAGGTGCGAGCTGGCTTGACTGAAGTTTTCGTGAGGATTTATAGTTTTTATAGTTTTTTATAGTTTAGGATTTATAGTTACTGTTTTGATTACATCTAGAAAGGTAAAAGCATTGATGGCATCTATAAAAGAGATATCTAAAAGCAAAACAAAAATGATTATTGCCTCGACCAGCGACGCAGTGGGGAGGACGCACAAGAGGAGACCTGCGTGCTTAATTGGTAAGTACATACTGTAACACTGCATTTACAATGCTTATCAGTGTCGTGCACTTTGATCGCGAAAGTGAAAGTGCCCTTTGCGGTCGCATCGCGGTGCCCCCGCGTTCCAAATTCTTCACGGGAAGCAGCTGTTATTCTAAACAAGTACAATTAAAATACAATTATAGTCAAGGGAGAAAATAGGACAAGCACAGATTTTCGTAATCTTCATTGTCTTCACTGGACTACCACGTTACACTCATTTTACTACGCCAATGGAACAGGAATTTATGACTTGCCGCTTATGTGTTCATAATCACTCAGGTGAACTTAAATCATATAGATATTTATCAATAGATATTTATATTGATAAGATATTTCAGGCACATTTTTATTAATTGGAATTTCTATTTCAATGTATGTCTATTTCAATATATTCTATTTCAATTAAGATTAAAGGTTAAATTAAATGATTAATGGAGATAAATTCAGGTAAATGAGCATGCAACATTAATGGGAGTGATGTTTATCAGCAAATGATGTAACATACATTACATGTTAATAACAGGTCATTTTTTCCACTCTTAATATTGTCCCCTGGCCATCACAGGAGAGCATCTTCTCCACCACAACTTCCAGAGGGCCAAGATAAATTGACCTTCAGGTTTAATTAGACATTGCAGCACTTTAATTAAGTCCCTTCGGTCAAAAGGCCAGTCCCAGTGAAGCTTATGACTGATGTTGTAAATAAAGAATATTGCATCATTTCAATGGAAGGTCAAGCGCATGACACAGCGATGACAACAGTGCACATGACAACAGTGGTAGAAAATGAATTACTAGTTGAAAAATGTACAAACCAAAATGAAAATAACATAATTTGTGTAAAAAGAAATTATAAATTAAGTTTATTTTAACTCATGTAAATATAAATGCAGCTGTTGGTGTGTCCCTTGAATAAGAGGTTGTGTTATCTTTTGTCAATCGTATTTATCTTTTTTGAGTGAAGTTTAACATGCTCTCGTGTCATTTTCAGTTTGTATTATTTCTGTTTCTCACTCCAAATAAAATGCTATTGTCTTATCTGGCACATAGACACTTTTATTCAGATATAGATGTTTTTGCCTCATCTTGGAAAGGATGCTGTATGACCATATACCAGGGGTGTCCAAACCTTTTTTAAAAGGGGCCAGATTCAATGTTGTGGACACATCAGGGGACCAGTTTCCTTTCTATTATATATATATATATATATATATATATATATATATATATATATATATACGGGGAGGGGTATGTGTGTGTGTGTGTGTGTGTGTGTGTGTGTGTGTGTGTGTATGTATATGTATATATATATATATATATATATATATATATATATATATATATATATTCTTTTTTTTTCTTGAAAACATGACAGATTTGACAAAAGCTTTAGCTGACAGTAGAGTAGCTTGAGATTTAATAAATAATTCACAAACAATATCTGTAAAACTTTTACCAACCTCATTTAAACTGTGAAATTTAAATATTATTACTGTTCGAACTCTATTCTTAATTAAATTAAAGAGTACTCTAATTAATTAAATCACCGCAGGTAAAACCACACATGGCACCTCACTACATGGTCAAAAGTAAAAATATTGTTTTTAAATCTAGAATGGCTTTATGGTATTTAGTCTATAAACACATTTAATATAAATACGAATGTTCATGACAAAAAATGTCTGTAATTTGGCCTTTATTACTCATTTAATACATATCTACATTAAAAATGAAATAAAATGAGATATTAACCTACATTTCTGACAAAATACCACAGTTACAGTTAGTGTTACCACAGTAAATCCATGATAAATTATGCATGGTGGGCCAAATGTAATATATTTTAATAGACAGGCTGCGGGCTGTTTGAAATTCGAATTTGGCCCATGGGCTGTAGTTTAGACACCCCTGCGATATACAGTGGAAGCTTGCATAAAATGGAAGATTATTGCAGAATAATTGCTTACTGTAAAAACATTTTTAACAAATTTGCCAGATTGAGCCTCCTGTTTGAGATAGGAGGTCCCTCCTCAGTGGCTCAGCAGCTCCACTAACTCTGGTCATTTTGGTGCTATCAATCAGGATGCAATGCAAGATTTTCACCAGAGGAAATGAATACTTGTGTGCCCTCGGCCAGCAGTAAATCGCCTCCTCAATGATTTATGTACGTCACCCCTGTCATGTTGTGAATGAGAACATGGTGGGGATGAACGTCCATGAGGAAGCACCTGAGCGCTAGATGCTGTTCACAGTTTCAGAAAGTATATATGCCATGCTTTTTCTGCACCTGTCCAGGTGCTGAAAGCTGGTTTGCCATGACAAAGGGCTCTCCAGCCTGTGCCTGATGCAGCCATTGTGCGGGGGGGTCTAACTCTCTAAAAAAGCCCCTGTAGAATTAATCATAAATTTTCTTTAAATTTGAAAAAAATACTGTTATTTTACAGGTATTTCCTTATTTTATTTTATTTGATTTGATTTGACACAGAGATCAATATTCAACATATGAATCTCAACAATGGTGACAATCAACAAAGTTTTTTTGTGACTTTAGTAGCTTGTTTTGTTGATCTGATTTTTTTTTTTTTTTTTCATTATTGTCACCGTTGTTGAGATTCATACACTGATTCTTTATGTCTGTGTGAGTCTGTCTGACCTTGACAAAACATTTTCTGCATAATAATTTAATAACATTGTTTATGAAATCACAACTAATATTAAACAATTTAGTCAGAGACCAGACTCTGCTATAAAAGGGGAAAATGTCTGGATTGTGCTGAAGAGTAGAGCCTGTGCTTGAGTCCAGGATGAGCCAGAAATCACTGGTGTTATGCTGCATGTTGCTTTATTACAGAGGCAGTAACATATAGTTACATTTGTTTATGCAAGTGTGCTATTTCTGGTTAATTGCAAAAGATTCTCATTTTACAGTGAATGTGTTTTGTTGGTAACAATTCAGGATATACCTGTAAAACAACAGTGTTGTTTTTTTGGTGGCTGGATGCAGTACAGGTCACAACCCCACCCTCTCCATATAAACGAATGGCATTTGAGTCAAAATAAAAAAAAAACAAAAAAAACACTTCCATTAAATTTTTCTGAAAGATGGTTTTGGTCATGTTATCATGCTGATATGTTCAATTGTTCGTTTTTGTGATAAGAAAATCAGATTTTTCTGGAGATGATGAGTCGGTGCTGTTGCCTCTTTTGGGAACGGTAGCAGTGCCCGATTCGGATCAAGAGATGATGGCTATGCCACCAACAGGGTCGGGCTCGTGTGGAACCCTACACCGTGACAGGCCAAGGCACTGATGGACCTGCATGAGGGTTGTCACGATCCACAAGATCTCCAAGAACTTCGTGCCACGATGGACCTCGCGCTTCGTATGACGAAGGTTACGGTGCGGTCAGTGGGTCATGTGATGTCCACTATGGTGGTCCAGTAATGCCATCTCTGGCTGTGTCTGGCTGGCATGAGGGATACTGACAAGGTCAGGTTTCTTAATTACCCCGTGTCCAAGAATGGCCTTTTCTGCATTTTCATATGTAGTACAGCCCTACAAGGTTAGTCCATATGTGCATCCACACATAACTCCTTCAGGGAAGGATGTGGCTTCCGCAGCGTTCCTTTCCCAGTGAAATGGTACGTTTTCCCAGTGTTATCCAATAGTCTCACTGAATGGGTTTTTGGGGAACAGTAGTGATCGACACTCTGTGTTAGCCCTGTCCCACCATCCTTTCGACAAGCGATTGCAGGAGGCTTGCACAGAGCACTGGAAGGGGCAGCGCCTTATGTTTAAAAGAAGATGTTTTTTGTTTTGTTTTGTGTTGTTTTTTTTGTTTTTTTTGCATTCCATGAGATGACACAATACATTATAAGGTTGTTTATAAGGCATTATGCATATATTATAATGCATTACCCTTTTTCTGGCATTATAATGCATTGCACTCTTAAAATTTATAACCGCAAATAGGTAATATTATATCATATTGTACACTCAAAAAAATGATTCTAGCTGCTTGTACAGTTTATTTAAATAAAATAAGCTGAACCAACACAAATCTTTAGTTTTTTACTTAATTGGCATTCGCACTCAATTGTATTATTTTAAATGAAATTAAATTTGCAAAATGTTAGGTCAATCTAAACCATTTGTGTTGGGACTACATGAATCATTTATGTTGCATTGATTGAACCTGGGCAGTGGATTTCTAGTTCCCAGCATGCTTTGCGTAGGGAAAGATTGGGACAGTAAATGTTGAACTTAAGTGCTGTTTAATGTGTTTTTTAGTAAAGGGAAATACCTTTTAAAGTTTGAAGTTCAGTTATATTTGACATTTAAAAGAGATTATATTATGTCGATTTTTTGAGGTTACCATTATGCTGAAGTGTAGACCTTGTGGTTAGGCTCTAGGTGGCTACATAAAACAAATTTATATTGTTCTCAATGAGCATTAACTGTGTTCAAGCCAGTGATGAGAAGTTCTTTATCTGATCATTACTTGCATGCTATAAATGTTACTTAGCATATGAAAAAGTGTTATTTTAGTTTAGTTTTTATAGAAATATAAATAAATTAGTTTGAGGGCCAGCACAAAATTTACACAGTCTACATATGGTCATCAGCTTTTCCCCTCTCAATGGTCATGAATCATGGATGTCTGTGTACAACAGCTACTCAAAACCTAAGCACAAGCGCACATCTTCACCATGATGGTAACAAAAAAAAAAAAAAAAAAAAATCACTGGTTGGATCAACAAGAATGAATTATTTTCAGGAAACATACACAGAATACGTCAAATGAAACTGGTGTGATCTCATTCAATTAGGATGAATTTCACTCATTAGTACAATTAACCTATCTTAAGTTCAAATAAATCAGTTCAACTGTGTGGAAATAGGTGTCATAATTGAATTAAGTTAGACCAACAAGTTATTTTTTTGAGTGTACCTGCAGTTAAGATTATTTATAAGATGATGCAACATATTATAAGGTTGTTTATTTTATTTATTTATTTTATTTAACCTTTATTTTTCCAGGAAAGTCCCATTGAGATAAAAAGAAATCTCTTCTTCCAGGGAGTCCTGGCCAAGATGGCCGTATTAAATTTTCATATAATTACAAAACACATATAACAAATTCTAAACAGACAAGGTAAATACAATAACATTAATCATATATCACCAAATTAATTAAAACAGCCACACACTTCATTCATTTTACATCACAATATTTTTTAAACACATTCAAAGAAGGCATTCTTTCTAATTGAGCATTAATTTGAAATTCATTCCACAGCCAAGGAGCAAAGTAGGAGAAAGCTGATTTTCCATGTTCTGAGTGTATCCTAGGTACTTCTAATTGAATGTCAATCGATGATCTAGTGCTATAGTTCTTTTTATACAGGCATAAAAGCCTAGTAATGTAATTTGGCAGCATACCCAACAATGCCTTTACTGTAAATACTAATATATGTGATTTCCTTCTTTGATGTAAAGAGGTCCAGCCTACACGGTTATATAACAAACAATGATGTGTACATGAACAAGCATTTGTTATAAAACGCAACGCAGCATGATAAATGCAATCAAATCTTTTTAATAAATATATAGAAGCATGCATATAAATAATATCACCATAATCTAAAATAGGTAAAAAAGTACTGTGAATAATTTTCTTTCTAGCTCCAAAGGAAAAACATTTTTTTTTTTTTTGCTGAAAGAGAAAGCCCAATCTTGGTTGTAATCTTTTTACTAAGTAATCAATATGAACATCAAATGCCATCTTTTCGTCTATCCATATTCCCAGATATTTGTAGGTTGTGACTCTGTTTATAAGGTATTATGCATGTATTATAACGCATTAAGTATACCCTTGTAATGCATTATAAATACAGGCTTCATGGAAAGTGTTACCAATAGGGACTTGACTTCCCTAGTGAAAAAAAAAAAAAAAACTATATCAAAGTGTATTTAAAAAACATTGGTAACACTTTAGAATAACTCACGCTATGAAGCATTAGTTAAGCATTAGTAAATAGTCAATTCATCATTTATAAAACATTAATAGACATTAGTAAGCCATTTATAAATACAGCTATAAATGCTTTGTTCTTGATTTATAAGCATATCTATAATGAGTTTAATAATTGTATTTTCATACTTTATTAATGATTAATTTATCATTTCTAAATTATGTATTTCATTATTCACAAACCAGTTATTTAGGAGTTGTCAGTGGTTCATAAGATCATTTAGGAAGTGTGACTAAATGATTAATACAATATTTAAATGTACATTTATGCATCTTATTATTTAGACATATAGTAATAGTTACTTAGTGTGTTAATAAATGCTTTATTAACATATTCCTAGTGTCAAAACTTCCACGGTACTAACTTTAAAACATTAGAGAACAGCAGTGCAGAAGATCACGGAACCTTTAAATCTCATTTATAAAAGCTTTACAGAGCATAAATAGTCCTCACTTTAGATGAGCTCACAAAAATAGTTAACTGACAACTTCTAAATGTTTTATAATTACCTGAATTAATCATGAATTGCAGTAGGAATGTGTGTTAATAAAACACACTAAGTAACTATTACTATGTGTCTAAATAATAAGATGTATAAATGAATGTTTAAATAGTTTATTAATCATTTACTTACACTTCCTAAATGAACCACTGACAACTCCCAAATAACTGGTTTGTAAATAATGTAATACTTAATTTAGAAATGATACATTGATTATTAATAAAGTATGAAAATACAATTATTAAACACATTATAGATATGCTTATAAATCAAGAATAAAGCAATTATAGCTGTATTTATAAACTACTTACAAATGTCTATTAATGCTTTATAAGTGATGAAATAACTATTAACTAATGCTTAACTAATGCTTCATAGTGTGCAGTTATTATAAAGTGTTACCAAAACATTTATTTCATACTAATTGTACTATAGTTCCATTAACATATTTACTGACATATTGCTTGAGATTTACTGATATAAATATTATCATTAAACTTTATTTGCAGTACTTCTTTATTGCGCAATGCACAATTCATAATATTAAGCCTAAAATGTTTTAATAACACTATTAGTAAAGATAGTATGATCTCTGTAATATCATACTTTAAATGCAAGGTATTTAAAGTGTACCTAAAGTATCCTTGCAATAGTTCCACTTTAGACCAATCAAATATACTTAAGTATATCTTTAGTTGAACTTTAGCACTATTACCGGATAACTAAAGTGCATTAAGTACATGTTTTTGTTTTGTTTTTTCAATTGAGCAGACTTTAAGTATAGTGATTTAGTATACAATTGTAGGAAATTTATATTAAGTATATAAATATGTAAATGTATTTATAGTATACTTAGCATAAATTAAATGTATTTCAAATAGATTTTACATTGACATATCATGCATGGACATAATTATACTGGATCTAATCCTATTGGCAATAGCTATTGGTCTCCCTGGATCCGTGGGTGCCTAGAATCAAACTTATGCTGGACCTACATGTATTGAACTAGAAAAATAGTCTACTTTTAATTCAAAGCTTAGTTCACTGTTTTCCAGAATTGTTAGACACTAGACTTCTCCAATGTGTCTTGACCTTGGGAATCTGAGTGACCACAGAGGCAAAGAAGCTCTACCACAATGACATATAGCATAACTGTTTGTTACTGTACATTATTTAATAAGACAAAAACAATGTATTATTATTTAAATTTTTATTGTACTCAGAATAATTATTAATAGTTAATGATGAAAAAGAGCAGACTGTAATTTATACTATAACACCAACACAACATATGTACCGTTGTTCCCTTTCATGGGAACTATCGACGCTACGTCGAAACGACGTGATGGGAACCCTCTGCGCATTGCGTCGTGAAGCACCTCTATATCCAACCAATGATGAGACGGGACGTCAGAGGCGGGTGACGTCACGGACCAGGAAGCTATAAAGCACACCCAGAACAAAGAACGCTAGCTTCTGTTGTCTTCAGTAAGCGCTATCTGTATCTTGTGTGTCTTATTTGCTGTTGTTTGTCTACCACGTTGCTGATATCTTCGTCTGAGGACAAGATTCAGTTAAAAGCACATCACTATATACATATATATATATATTTCAGTGTAGAAAACAACAATGGCGGAGAAACAAAAAGACACAGCTCAGGACAAGCAGATTTTTAGGAAGTGTGTGCATCCCTGCACTAGATTCGTCTCGGGTGGGGACACACACGAGATGTGCGTTATCTGCTTGGGAGCCGAACACGCACAGGCAGCTCTCGAGGGAGCTGTCTGTGTCCACTGTGAACGGCTCACACTGAGAGTCCTGAGATCACGGCGAGCACTCTTCGAGGAGAGTGCTGCGTCCCGTGTTCCCCACGGGTCTGGTCCCGCTGTTGCTGAGGCACAGCGAAGGCTGCGTTCGTGGGGTTCACAGATGGATCTGGTGGAGGGGGTTGAGACGGGCTCTGCCTCATCTCTTCCCTTACCTGCCAGACCCAGTGTCTCTTCTCCGGCGGTGGAAGCACGCTCTGCGGTTTCTTCCCCCCGGAGAGAGGCACCGGCGCTTAATATATCTTCCTCTGAGGAGGTTGATGTAGTAAGCGTCGACCCTGGTGATGAGGGACCGCCATCCTCATCACCAGCATATGAGGAGCTGCTGGAGGTAGTGACGCGGGCCGTCGATAAGCTCAAGATCGACTGGCCCGCGGAGAGAAGCGACACAAATCAAAAAGCAAACTCGATGAGCGCTTTCTCCAACCTAGGTCACTACCACAGCGTCGGGGTCTGCCGTTTTTTCACGATCTCCACACCGAGGTGTCGAGGTCGTGGAATCGCCCAGTCCAATATCGTGTTTTCAGCCCCCAAACATTCACATATAGTAATATTATGGGGCTGAAACACTACGGCTATGGGGCGATGCCTCCGGTAGAAGAGACGCTTGCGAGCTATCTCTCGCCTGAGTCGGCATCGTCCCTCAAGACCCCGACACTGCCCACTAAGCCCCTAAGAACAACATCGGGCTTGGTGGGCAAGGCTTATTCGGCGGCAGGTCAGGCGGCGGCTTGTTTACATACTATGTCAATATTACAAGCCTACCAAGCTGACCTGCTGGGGGAAATTGACGAGAGCGGGGAAGCTACATTTGAAACGGTTCAGGAAATCCGTAAAGCCACAGATCTTGCTCTCCGGGCCACCAAGGAGACGGCCAAGTCAATCGGCCGCTCTATGGCAGCCCTGGTGGCCACGGAGAGGCATCTGTGGCTGAATCTATCTGACATCAAGGACAAAGATAAAAATGTCCTCTTGGATGCGCCGCTGTCTCCTGTGGGCCTGTTCGGCGATGCTATGTCATCAGTCGTCGACAGGTTCCAGGAGACACGTAAACAGTCAGCGGCCTTCCAGAGATTCCTTCCCCGCCGCATTAATCCCCCCGAGACTGCTGGGCGGGAGCAGCCTTGGCCGGTAGCCAGCTCCTCTGCTCGTAGAGAGCAACAAAAAGCCAGCGTGGCCACCCGTGCTCCCCCGCAAAAAGCTTGGGGACCGGGGCGGTCAACGCAGGCAAGGCCTTCCAGAGGTAGAACGGATCTGAGGACCGTTATTATCTCTCGGAAGGCCTCGAAGAAATCCTGACGCCAGTCGGCCAGGGTTTCAGAGGGCAGTCCCCTCCGGAGAGGTCCTGATATTAAAACACCAAGTGTCAGCGCCTCTTCGGTGCCCTCAAGGGGCCGTTCTGCCAACCCTGCCACCCAGTGTGCGACAGGGCGCAGCGGTTCCCACCGATCCTCCGAGGAGGGTCGGTCACTTGATTCGTTTGTCTACCGGTGCGCCGGTCCAGACCAACGAGCCAAGTGCTCAAAAAACACCAGAGGCCAGTCTCAAGAGACTGGTTCCCTTAGTAGAATTTATGGAAGAATGGAAACTTCTCCCGAATATTTCGAAATGGGTGCTGCTCATTATAGAACAGGGTTACAGAATACAGTTCGGTTCTCAACCGCCCAGGTTCAACGGGGTTCTTCCCACAGTGGTAACCCCAGAGCAGTCTCTGGTTATGGAACAAGAGGTTATGACACTTTTGCAAAAAGGGGCTATAGAAAGGGTTCCTCCTCCCAGCAAGCTGTCAGGGTTTTACAGCCGCTACTTTATCGTTCCAAAGAAGGATGGAGGGTTGCGTCCCATAATCGATTTACGAATACTAAATCGTTCTGTACAAAAACTAAAGTTCAAAATGCTTACACTCAGACAGATTGTCCCACAGATCAGGTCCGAGGACTGGTTTGTGGCGATAGATCTGAAGGACGCATACTTCCATGTATCCATCCATCCTTCTCACAGGAAGTTCCTCAGGTTTGCTTTCAGGGGCGAAGCTTACCAATACAGGGTTCTTCCATTTGGCCTATCCTTATCACCCCGCACTTTCACAAAGTGCGTGGATGCAGCTCTGGCTCCACTGAGACTCCAGGGCATCCGCGTACTGAATTACATCGACGATTGGTTGATATTAGCTCAAACGGAGCAGCTGGCAGCTCAGCATCGAGATGTTGTTCTGTCACACATGAAAAAGCTTGGGCTGAGGCTCAACGCAAAGAAAAGTGCATTGGTTCCAAGTCAGATTACCAACTATCTAGGGGTAGTTTGGGATTCCACTACGATGCAGGCTTATCTGTCTCCTGCTCGTGTGAATTCCATTCTCGGAGCCGTGAATGGGGTAAAAATAGGCCAGTCACTAACTGTGAAACAGTTTCAGAGACTGTTGGGTCTGATGGCAGCTGCGTCCAACGTGATACCTTTTGGCCTGCTGCACATGAGACCCTTACAGTGGTGGCTCAAGACCAAGGGGTTTTCTCCGAGGAGAAACTCTCTCCACTCGTTCAAAGTCTCGCGGCGATGCCTTCGAGCTCTGGCCGTGTGGAGGAAGCCTTGGTTCTTGTCCCAAGGTCCTGTGTTGGGGACTTCTCGTCGTCGCAGAATGCTTACGACAGATGCTTCCCTCACGGGCTGGGGAGCGATCATGGGTGGTCGCTCGGCTCGGGGTCTCTGGGAGGACCATCAACGTTCCTGGCACATAAATCGGCTGGAAATGATGGCGGTATTTCTTGCATTAAAATACTTCCTCCCAGACCTGAGAGACCATCATGTGTTGGTCCGCACGGACAACACGACGGTGGTCGCTTATATCAATCACCAGGGGGGTCTACGGTCTCGCCAACTATACTACTTGGCACGTCAGATCCTCCTGTGGTCCCAAGGGAAGTTCCTCTCGCTCAGAGCGGCATATATCCCAGGGAATCAGAATGTGGGGGCAGACGCCCTGTCGAGACAGGGGCCGAGGCCCGGGGAGTGGAGACTCCACACCGAGGTGGCGGAGCTCCTATGGCAGAAGTACGGTCGAGCGGAAGTCGATCTATTTGCCTCAAAAGAGTCGACTCAGTGTCCACTATGGTACTCTCTAACGCACCCAGCACCTCTAGGGCTGGATGCCATGGTGCAGACGTGGCCGAGGCTACGTCTGTACGCTTTCCCCCGGTTGCTCTGCTCCCAGGAGTACTGGAGAAAATCCGCCAGGACGGGGTCAGTCTAATACTGGTGGCCCCATACTGGCCGACAAGGTTTTGGTTTGCAAACCTAATATCTCTACTAGACGGCTCCCCGATGGAGCTTCCACTCAGACAGGATCTCCTGTCACAAGCGGGCGGTACGATACTCCATCCTCGCCCGGAATTATGGAAACTGTGGGCCTGGCCTCTGAGGGGGCCAGGTTCATAGACTCTGGTGTCTCAACCGAGGTTGTGGAGACCATTCTCAACTCCAGAGCTCCCTCCACGAGGAAGTTATATCTATACAAATGGAAGTTGTTCGTTGCTTGGTGTAATCAACACGGAACGGACCCTGTCCACGCACCTGTAAATTCGGTGCTTCAGTTCCTCCAAGAAAAATTCTCGGAAGGATTAACTCACTCAACACTAAAGGTTTATGTTGCAGCTATTTCTGCATTTCATGTTTCTTTAGGGGGTTCCTCGGTGGGTCGAGACCCCCTAGTAATACGCTTCCTCCGTGGTACTCTAAGACTGAGACCTGTGGTACGTTCTAGGACTCCAGCCTGGGATTTGGCGGTAGTGTTAGAAGGGTTAGCTGAGGCACCTTTCGAACCATTAGAACAAGTTTCTGAAAAGTTCCTTACACTCAAGACCATATTTTTATTGGCAATCTCGTCTCTTAAAAGAATTGGAGACCTGCAGGCGTTATCAGTTTTGCCATCATGTTTGGAATTTTCACCAGGAATGGTGAAGGCATTCCTACACACTAGACCGGGCTATGTGCCCAAGGTCCCCACTAATGTTCCGGGTCCTATTGTACTTCAGGCCTTTTGTCCCCCTCCATTTAGGAGTGCGGATCAGGAAAAACTTAATCTGCTTTGCCCTGTCCGGGCCCTAGATACTTATGTCCACAGAGCTGCCCTGTGGCGTAAGACAGACCAATTGTTTGTATGTTATGGGTCCCCTAAGAAAGGGGGCCCAGCGTCTAAGCAGAGGATGAGCAAGTGGGTGGTCGAGGCCATTTCTCTTGCGTACAAAGCAGCCGGACAACCATGTCCTTTGGTGGTCCGGGCTCATTCTACAAGGGGTATGGCGGCCTCTAAGGCCCTGGTGTCAGGAGTTCCCATGTCGGATATTTGTGATGCAGCCGGATGGTCATCCCAGCACACTTTTATTAGATTTTACAATCTAGATATTAACTCCACTCCAGGTTCAGCGGTACTGTCAACAAGATAACAGACATGCATTTGGCTGTACGGCCTAGTTGGGATAGCGTTCCCATCACGTCGTTTCGACGTAGCGTCGATAGTTCCCATGAAAGGGAACGTCTCGGGTTACTTGTGTAACCCTGGTTCCCTGAATAAGGGAACGAGACGCTACGTCACGTTGCCGTACCCCCGGCATACCTATGAGCGCTTACTTCAGACATATTCCAGAAGCTAGCGTTCTTTGTTCTGGGTGTGCTTTATAGCTTCCTGGTCCGTGACGTCACCCGCCTCTGACGTCCCGTGTCATCATTGGTTGGATACAGAGGTGCTTCACGACGCAATGCGCAGAGGGTTCCCATCACGTCGTTTCGACGTAGTGTCTCGTTCCCTTATTCAGGGAACCAGGGTTACACAAGTAACCCGAGACGTTTTGTAGAGTCAAAACATGCTTAAATTATATCTCTTGTTTTCAATACAGAAAATAAATATTTTGGCAAAAAACCTAAACACTGAACTAAAAATTACGATAAAATGAGAAGCATGATGTACTGTTTTCGGACATATGATGTATCAACATTTATCACTATAGGCTTGTTTGCTGCACTAATCATGAATTATATTTGTAAACAGTTCAGTATGTGAAATACAGGTAGTTTCAGACACCAGTCTGATACACAATGATTGTATTATTCACAAGAGTGGAATTAACTATATTCTGCTAACAATATGTATAATATTCTTCTGCATCAAATACTTGTTAAATTTTAAATTGATAAACACCTGCTTATTTTACATTATTATTATCCCCATATCATAGAACATTGGTTAAAAGTTCAAAGGAACTCCCAAATATGAAGTTCAATAATGCCATTAGATGTGGGACACAAGTGCTAAAGAGTTTGTCTCATCCTTTCTTTGTCAGTTTTAAACAGATGAAGATGATCCTTAAATATGAGTAGAAAATGATAAAAAATTGGAGTACAACTGAAAAAAATATCATCGTTGTGCCAAATATGTTATAATATGAAATATCAGAGCATGACAGCTTCACTATTGAATAATTATCACAGTAGACCTTTTCAATGATGATACCACAGATGTCAATGTTTGCTGTTAGTGAGAGAGTGATTGAAAATCGGAAAAAGGGGAAAAGCCAAGTGAATGCAATATATATAATTACTATTTTAGGAGTGACTTTCTTTTCATACATTTAAGGATAACATATATAAATATATCGATCATAAGCCATAACTGTTAGGTTTGTTATGTCACATCCACCATATGTATATATAAAAAATATCTGTGCAATACAAGAAACCCATGTTATTTGATAATCCCCTGTCAAGAATCTTGTTATGACAAAAGGTGTAACTGCTGTACCACCATATAAATTTATACATGCCATATTGCATATGAAGAAATACATTGGCTTATGTAGTTTTCTCTCAAGTTACATAGATGATCAGTTCATTAGCAGTGATAATGATTGTGTCACGGAAAGAATGACAGATGCAAGTGCAAGTTAATCTCTTTATTAGAGCTTCACACCAGAGTTAGTCATTAAACGAGGAGAGACAGTAGCAGGAGAGTGGTGACGCAGGGACTTCGATGGGCAGCTGGAAATCCTGTGGTGAGGTGAGATGGTGTCGTAAGTCCGTGAGTCCGTGCGTCCGAATCCGTGAGTGCAATCCAAAGTGAGAGTCCGACGGAGAACAGGAACAGGAAACAACGACGAGGTAATCCACTCCGGGGAACAAACAAACACGAGAGAGCACAGGACACAACACCAGGATTCCAAACAACGATCTGACAAACACGAGACGAAAGACAAGGTGTTAAATAGGCAGATCGTGATTGCACACAGCTGCCGCTGATCAACAATCAGCGGCGACGCCCACACAGAACCATCAACCAGACACACCCACACAAACACACAGACACCAGAATGAGACAGCGGATTGATCAACCGTGACAGATTGTGTAGAATAAAAATAGCATGTCAATAAAAACATATTTCAGTTCATGTATTCTTTTGTATGCATCCAGTGTGAAGGACATATTAAGCTTTGTGCTTTGTGCTATGATCCTGCAATATCAAGAATGGAAGGAAAACGGTGCATAATTGTTATTCACACATCATATTCCACATTGTAATACATCTATATATCAATTAATTAATTAAATTTCCCTTTGTGGATAAAAATAAAGTCTAAAGTCTAAAGAAAAAAAGTGATAGTGATAAAATAATAATAATAATAATTAAAAAAAATAATGCCATCTCCTCTTCTGGAGTCAGCAGCGACTAAAGTCATTGCGAGCCACTCACATTCCGGACAAGCTCAACTGTGCTATCACGTCAGGTGTTGCTCCAAGTAGAGTAGACTTCACCCACAGGTGGTCCAGCTGATCTGAAGTCGATTTGGCAAAGCTCAGGTAGCACGGCACGGATGCACTGGCACACAGCTTGTTCTAAAACAAGACAAATATACTAAATGATTTTTAGCAATGCAATGTGACTGCACATATGGCATTTATAGTCCATGTCTCATATTTTCCTAATGTCTTGTATAATTAAACATGGTATCACATGGATGGGAATATGCACGTGTGTTGCATGTATTGTATTAAGATATCTAAGATATTCTGTGTACAGGTTTTGGTCCAATAAGTAAGAAGAAAAATACTTGTCTTCCAGTATTTTATATATTTAACACATTCGGTCAACTTGGAAAATGTAGAGATTTCATCTGGTCATGATAAAACATATAACTGAGTATCATCGGCATAACAGTGGAAACTAATTCTCTGTTTTCTAATATTACTAAGAGGCAGCATGCATATTGAAAACAGTAGAGGGTCTAAAACAGACTCTTGCGGCACTCCATAATTTACTGATGTTAACTTGAATAATTCCTCATTTAAAGGTACAATTTGTGATATTTATTTCCGCTAGAGGTCGCTAGAAGCCTATTCAAAACAAAGGCGTAGTTTGATGACGCCAAGTTTTAGAGCGGAAACTTGGGACATGTGGTTTCCATCTCAACGGACGGTGCAAAAGAATAGGGATTGGCTTCTGGAAGAACTCATGTTCGTGGATGCGATTATTAACGTTACCGTAGTATGAAGTAGCGCAGGACCGAGTGTTGCGGGAGCTGAACGAGGAGCTGGAGCGATTGATCAACACACGCCTCACGAGCAGCGGGACTTTTATTATGACACAGTCGCCGGCGCCGCTTCCGCTTTTCCGGTCATGAGTTTACGGGAGCTGTCCTTGTCGACAGAACCAGCGGCAGATGGTAAACAGTAATTATGTTCCATAAATAAGTAACACAATCCACCATAAAACGTTTAAGAAGTAAATAAGGAACTGCTTGAAGCAAGCTAGTGGTTTGCTGGACGCTAGACACTACTTCCGCATTTGTCCACGGCACTGTTGTCATGTGGTTTCTACGTCAGTAAAGGCGGTAACAAAGGTAACTGACGTCATTGACAGGCGACTGCACTGCCCCGTGTCACTGTTTAGAATGGGAATTTTCTCATGATTTATAAGTAGATGAAAACATTAGAGATATTGTTTGTAATCAGCTGGACAAAATATATAACACTAGGCTAGTGGTTTTTGGATATTTTACTGCAAAAATTTTACATATTGTACCTTTAAATAAACAAAATGGTATGATCTAAACCACCCTAATGCTTGTCCCTGAGTACCAGTGTAATTTTGTAATCAATCTAAGATAATGTTATGATCTATGGTGTCAAACGCAGCACTAAGATAAAGTAAAACTAGTATTGAGATGCAGCCTTGGTCAGAAGCTAGAAGTCATTTGTAATTTTAACAAGCATAGTTTCTGTGCTATGATGGGGCCTGAATCCTGACTGGAAATTTTTTATTTATTTATTTATTTTCACTAAGCACAGTTGAGTGGGGACAACATTTTCTAGTATTTTAGAAATAAATGGAAGACTTGAAATGGGTCTGTAATGTTGTTGGTTTAAATGAAATTAGCCTTTAAGTTTATTTGGCTCATCCTGTCTTCCAGCTAGTGCAATTGTTTTAAACTACTCCTCAACATGCATGCACTGTAAATAAAGCAGTTGAATCAATGAAATGATAGTAGTCCACGGCCACACACCCGTACTAATGGTATAGCCCACGGCACAAATTACAAGACAAAAAAAAAAAGGAAAACTAGAAAATCGGTTAGATTTCATTTATCCAAATGATTGTTTCTAAAGTCATAATTTAGCAGAAGTATGTATTAAAGAAGTACACGAAAAACAAAAAAATGAACGCCTGGTTTCAATGGTTTCAATCCTCAAGGTGCTAATTTGCATAAACCATGTGTTTTAGGTTGCTGTCATATACAGCCCCATACTTCACGCTCCACATTCATTTTTCAACAGATGAAGAAGGACTGATGCTTGATAGACAAATTAGAAATTGTAAGATTCTCCATTTTAATTTTCAAAGATAATTAAATGGTAAATTAAAAGCTATGAATGTATATGTTACTATATATTTGAAGACTTCATATGCAAAAGCCTCTAAGTGCTGTCTGAAATTTTCTTCTAAAATAAGCATTTTTATCAAGCTTGTATGTTTAGGTTCAGTGATTCCACTTTAATGGCAATTAATAGGTCATTTTATTTGCCAGTAAAGTGAAATAACTGAACATAAACATATGAGCTTGATAAAAATGCTTATTTTAGAAGAAAATTTCAGACGGCATTTAGAGGCTTTGCATCTTAAGTCTTTATTTATTCTGCTTTTTGTGATTCATGCTTCGGTCTATTGTGAGAAATGTATGCTGCAATATATTGTGAATAATGACTTATCTGTTCCAGCATTTCTTTAAACTTGTTTTCTTCTGTTGTTCATGTACTTACAGGGCCATTGCTGCAACGTACAATGCAAAATATTTCCTTTACACTGGATGCATACAACAAAATACATGACTTGAAATATGTTTTTGTTGTTGTGCTGGGTTTACTTTTCCCAGTCACCATCATTGCTAATGGACTGATTATCTCTGTAGTATGTCTTGAAAGAAAACTGCATAAGCCAATGTACATCTTTATCTGCAATTTGGCATGTATAAATTTATATGGTGGAACAGCAGTTGCACCTTTTGTCATAAGTAGTTTCTTGAGAGAGGATTATCAAATAACATGGCTTTCTTGTCTTGTGCAAATCTACATTATATATACCTTTGTTAGTATTGATATAACAAACCTAACACTTATGGCTTATGATCGATATATTTCTATATGTTATCCTTTAAATTATGACAAAATAGTCACCCCCACAAAGGTAATTTTGGGTATTGTATTCACTTGGCTTTTCCCACTTTTCAGAGTGACCATCTCTCTCTCATTTACAGCAAAAATTGACATTTGTGGAGTTATCATTGAAAAAGTATATTGTGATAATTATTCAGTAGTTAAACTAGCATGCTCTGATATTTCATATTTCAACATACATAGCACAATAATAATTTTTTTTGTGGTTGTACTCCCATTTTTTATAATTAGCTACACTTATTTAAGAATCATATTAATCTGTTTGACACTGACAAAGAGAGGACGAGTCAAACTCTTTAGCACTTGTGTCCCACATCTAATGGCATTATTTAACTTTATCATTGGGACTTCTTTTGAAGTTTTGCAAAGCCGATTTGATATGAGACATGTACCCTACATGCTTCGTGTAATACTTTCTTTGTATTTCCTTATTCTCTCTCCATTGATAAACCCAATTCTTTATGGGATTGGAACTCGAGCAATAAAGGAAGCTATCATGAGAATACTTTGTCATAAATTTTACCAAAGGCAAGCTGTTGTAAGATGTGTCACTTAAAACACTTTTCATGGACGTGGCTCAGAATATGTATGCAGAGTTTTGTATGTTTGTATATTTTGAGGTGGTCAGCAAGTATACCATCTAGTTGTGACTACCATATGGAACAGTATATTATTAACCTAGTTAAACTGAATTAGATTTGAATTTAAAGAGCAAATGAAGTCTGTATATTACGTGGTTGGGCTGAATTAATTGCAGAAAATTGTAAAGAAAGGGGAATTGTCTGAGTACTATAAACATTGCCACATTTTCTAGAAGTAGTGAGCGTCTGGTAGAAAGGCATTCCATAGGTTGTTTTCCTCCCTTCCTATATTAGGCACTGATTCATCTTTTGTTGAATGAAGCTGAAATGGTAATTACATAAACAAAGTGAATGTTCAATGTTAGGCTGCATATTGAGGCAATGTTTATGTAAAACCTTGAAAATAATACAATAGGACTTAATAATACACTTAATTTACTAAAACTATGTTTTCATCTTATGGACGAAAGTCAGGTATTTGTGTAGAGTTGTACCAGAAATGACAATCGACCTTTATTAACTTGTACATTTATTAACAATAATCATAAATCATAAATGCTCTCTAAGGTTAAATATTTTTATATTTTTAACAGCATTTTTCTCATTTTTAATAATGTATACTAGTGGTTTTCCATCCTGATACTGAGGACTCATCGCTCTGCCCATTTTGTTTGTCTCTTTTATTTAATATCAGCTCATTCCAAAAATTAGTCAAACAAAAAATTATTCATATTTTTTATATATCTTACTAGTGGTGCAGGACACTATAGTTCATTTATGTAAGTGAGGATAGCAAAATAAAGTAAACTGTGACATACCCAAAAATTCTTCATACAGTGGACTACCAGTAAAACTGATAAAAATTTGGAACCAAAAATTATTCAGACACTTTGATCTGACCATGTTTTGATCTGACCAAGTGTTATCTGACATAATCAAGCATATTTTTTTTTTCTGACAAAGTTTAACTCTGAGATATTGTCATATTTTATTACCATTTGTTTAAACTATAGTGAATAAACTGTATTAATGAATGAAATGTTCAAGGTGTCTGAATAAATTTTTGTTTGACTGTGTGTCAGATAAATGAGACATACAGTGCAAGATGTGCAGAGCAGTAGGTTTGAAACCACTGATGTATACAACCTCATGTCATTATGTGTGTCAGTGACATTTAATTCCAGTGATTGGCAGAGAGATGGGGTATAACTGCCCCGCAGACCTGAGACAGAGAGAGAGACTGATGACCACAGAGACTTTTTACTTTTTATGAGTAATAAAAGCCTTGATTACTCGCCACCCCTGACTTTTTTGTCCTTCTTTATTGAACTTATTACAGTGGTGCCAAAACCCAGGATGAAGGGATGCACTGTCATAAAGTTCTCTCTACTATGGAAAGGTTGGATTGTGTCTCTGTCTCTCCCAGGGATATACTGGGACCAAAAATCGTCCCTGGCATTTTGGCCCAGACCGGCCCACCACCACATAAGATCACAAATACCACTCGTCCTTGCGCTCCCCTGCCCTGAATATGCATACCGACTCCTACTTTTTAAAACTACTAACACCATGTAATGTGTAAGCAAGAATCAGTGAGAGTTGACACATTAAATACATACATTGTCCCTAAATGTCCACACGATGTAATATAAACCTGAGTTCACCTACATCATGGGGACCAGCCACCGGTCCCCACAAAGTAAATTAATTAATAAAAATACTAAATGATGTTTTTGTGAGAAAATAAAGGTGTGCACAGTTTCCTGTGATGGTTAGGTTTAGGGTTAGGGGTAGGGTAGGGGGATAGAAAATACGGTTTGTACAGTATAAAATGCATTGCGGCCTATGGAAAGTCCCCACAATTCACAAAAACAAACATGTGTGTGTGTGTGTATTTTCTTGAGTGTCACATGGGCTTCAGATGCCAGTGTGTGCCTTTTAGTCTACTCTTCCCCACTGTGGACATCACTGGTCACAGCCAAAGCATGATTGTAGAAGGCCTCGATGTTTGCTGGGGCACCAATGGCTTTAAGCAGGCTGATGATGTCCTTCTTCTTCACAGCCTTCACTCTGGTCATCATGGGCAGGGGATCTGCTTTATACTGGCCCCAGTTGTTGCCTCTCTTCATGAGAGTGTGCTGGTAGGTGGGACCGCTGAAGGTGGTTCTCACCCCCAACCCTTTGCCATCGATCTCCAGCACCCGGGCTTCGCTGATCTTGTAAGACCGCGTGGACTGTATGAGAGCCTTGGCTGCAGCTTTGTAGTCAAAGCTCTCCCAGTCCTTCCCGTACACATACACAGAGCCATGCTTCTTCAGGATGTTGGTGTATTTGTCTGGCAGGAGGATGGTGTCCTGCTTACGAATATCCTGCTCAATTCTTCCAAAAACTGTCAACAGGGAGAAAACTATGGCCATGGACAGGGAAGAAGCACTCCATTTTCACATCTTTAAAGATAGTGCTTCGTAGGCTGGACAGCATTTCCACCATTGTACTGTTCTTGTTCTGCCCATAGCAGGAATCGCTGAAGAGCCTGTTGGACATCTTTGGCTAGACTGGTTCTCAGGCAGTGGTCCAGGGCAGAGGCGGTCATGTTGCTGTCTTTTCTATTTTGATTTTCAAGCCACACGTAGAGATGACAGTCACTCAGTGCCTGCAGACTCCTCTCTCCATGGTGGACCACAACACCAAACACATACATGTAAAGCTGCCTAGAGTAGTAGGTCTGGCCAATGGGAGACTTGGGCAGAGAGAGGTTCTACATCATGTCAAAGCAGACAGTAACTGTGTCCTCCACTGCATTTAGCAATGTGTAGAACACCCGGGCTCTGCGTCGGTGGAGCATGACAGACACGATCTCTGCCTTCCTCTCTTCCTCAGTAAGGTGAGGATCTTTCATACGGAGTCTCAAGCTAATACAGGTGGCACAGCGGTCCTTTGCTGGATGCCCAAATCCCAAGTTGAATGAGGTGCAGAAAACATTGTAATACAGGGAGTAGCTGATGTCCCTGTGGTTCTGCTCCTGGAACAGCCAGTGCATTTTGGTTACTGACATGTCACTTGGGAGGTACTTCCATCCAGGTGCACCACGATGAGCATAGTGGCTGGCCTTGCACATGAATGAGGACACATGCTGAACTACTGCCTGCCTGTTCTCCATCTTCTCATCAACGTTTCTGGTTCCACCCCGGCACTCTGGTCTGGCTTCACCATGTTGACTGAAGTATTTCACCACTCTGGAGACTCTGTCTTTACTAACACCTGTGGAATACAGTAAAGGTATTAATAAGGTTGTCTGTGTTTTTTTCTGGAACCTGAAAATCATAAATTAATTGAATAAAAGGCTACACCTCTGGCTTCTACTCAAGATTGAACAGGCCATCTTTATAGCACCTGGGTTAAGGATGGGCATTTGAAGAAATCTTTTGGATCATCAGTGGGAAAATTAACAATAATTAATCAATTAATCGTAAATATTCATAATATTCAAAAACATAATGCCATAATTAACATAATGTGACTATGGCGTGTGCCAGTAATCCAGGGCAGTCCCTGAATGAAAAGGTCGGATAACAACGTACGGACGTCTGTGTGCTTGTGCTTCACATAGGGACAGTGGGCATAAAAAAAAAAATAAATAAAATAAAACAATAAAAAGCGCTGCCTGGCTAGCTGAGCTGTCAGAGCAAACAAACTGCAGGATGTTTATCATTTCAACCATCCTTAAACAGCTTCGGACTATTTGTGATTAGTTACAATTTAGATAAGTAAGATTAAGTTAGTTAGATAAATGACTTGTAGCTTGTTACAGAAAGAGTGGAGGCTCCTTCCACACTGCTGCTGAAAACCAAACCTGTATGATCAGAGCGGGCGGAGCCGCGGTGTCACAGTTCTTGTCTCTGTTGCACTGAGTCCGTGACACAAGCTTGTGTCTTATTTGTCGTGTCATATTTAATTAATTATTTCACTGTAATGATAATAATAATAATAAATATAGCTGCAAGCAGCAATTCGGGGCCAAGCCCCAGTAGGGGCAGTAGCGCAATACGGAGCAGGAAGAGCAAAAACAGCAGAAATTGAATGTACATGCAAAACCTCTGGTTCAGAAGGACAGGTGGAAATGAAATGAAAATCAATAGAAGTTCAGAGAACGAACACGGAATGAACTAAAATACTTGTATCTCATTGAAGAGGAATAAAGATTAGCACAATCCTTATTTGGATAAAAAAGGTATCAAAATGACTCATTACACACAATTGTATAAAGGAACCCCACACAAGATTCGAATCCATGACCTCCGGGTCCAAGGTCCATTTCTCATCTCATTGCACCACTGTGCAAGTGAATGTTTCCACACCTGCCGAAGTTTATTAGTTCATGTGAAAATGAACTCAAAATGAAGAATTCTTATAAAGCTGCACTTTAGATCATTCTGCAGCTCATCATGCTGTAGTGCAATACAGAGCAGGAAGAGGAAAAACAGCAGAAAATGAACAAACATGAAACAGCTGGTTCAGAATTACGGGCAAGAATGAACTCAGAATGTACATAAGCTTAGATGAAAATGAACACAGCATGAAACAAAAAGCATTTATTTCTAATCCAAGAGGCAGTAAAGGAATCAAAACACACTATTTTATAAAACCGTTCCACCTGGGATTCGAACCCACTAACTTCGGATACAGGGCTCTTCAGATAACTGGCTTTACACATTGAGCTACTTGAGGATGCACATTCAACAGACTGTGGAAGAAACCTTTTAGTCTAACAAAGAATTCACAAAAAAAGCATTACTTAGCATGCTATCCATATTAGCATGCTAAGCTAACTTAATGCTAATGAAGCTCATGGTTAACTTGATAACTGAAGAGCCACATTAAAGAGAATGACAACTGGTTAGCATGCTAAGCAATTAGCATGCTAAGCTAACTAGCATAAGACAACAAACACAAGCAAGGTCACATTCAGAGATGAATATCTTGGGAATGGTAGCGAATATCAAAAATCCATTCAGTCATTTCTGTGCGGCTCGGTCCAAAGATCACCTGAGCTGATTTTGGACAAAATTGGACAAAAATTGTAGGAGGAGTAGCGAAAAAACTGTTTTCAATTTATTTCAATATGGCGGACAGGTACATTTAAGGAAAATGACAAATGACACATCGTCGGAATCGGCATTAGCCAGGGAATAAAATGACATAAAGCATACACATTTTGGAAAGTGTTTTCAAAAGTTATAAGTGGTTTTGCAATAATCATTACATCTGTGGAACAGTAGGTGGCGCTGTGTTGAAACTTCTCAGGTACCTTCAGGACCTTCTAAAGGTCATACATACCAATTTGTGTGAAGATATGTCAAATTGTTTAAAAGTTATTGCAATTTATGACAAAATTCAAAATGGCGGACACGTGGTTCATCCGATGTTGACGAATTCGATATCCTCGGATTCGGCATGGCACAGGGAATCCATAGACACCAAGATCTTGATTTTCTAATAAAGTGTTCAAAAGTTATTGGCCAAAATAGCCATTTTTCAGATCTCATGACCTGTAGGTGGCGCTGTTCCCAAATTTGGCATGGAACCTCAGATCATGGTCTTGATCAAGTGTACCAATTTTAGTTTTGATTGCTCAAAGTTTGGCCGAGATACAGCCTCTATAGCAATTTTGGGTCAACCTCGTTAACTTCGTGACATCATAACTTTTGAACAAAGATGAATAAAAAAAATCCATTCAGTCATTTCTGTGCGGCTCAGACCAAAGATCACCTGATCAAAGTTTGGACAAAATTGGACAAATTTTGAAGGAGGAGTAGCGAAAAAACGGAATACTGTACTTTTCAAAATGGCCACTACTGTACTGGGTGGAGACTTAATGTAAGATATTGAATGTGATCAGTATGAAGAGAGGAATCAGTTGTATTGACATTCATTTTTCTGGAACAAAGGGTTCAAAAGTTATAACCTTTACAAAAGTGAATATTTGAACTGGTGGTGGCGCTATAGACTTAGTCCTAGATACTCCAAAGTTGGTCAAATTACTTTTAATTACTATCACTACAAGCATGCCAAATTTGATAATTTTCCTTCTTATGGTTCATTGATTACCATACAGGGGGAAGAAGAATAACTACGAATTTGGACATAAAGGAATTGCATGTGATAGCTTCAGATTAGACCAGTTTTAGGCAGAATGCCTAGAACAGACACAAGTTCTGCATCTTTTCCTGCCACAGTACCTCATGCGGTCTGGGCATGTGTCACACTGAGTTTCGAACCCACGATGCAGAGCATTTGGGATCCGTGGCGTAACACATTGAGCTAATCAGCCATGCAAGTTCATCAGTATGCTAAGCAGAGGTTTCAGTGTGAGAAAGAGTTCACAAAAAAAAAAGCTTCATAGCATGTTAACCATATTAGTATGCAAAGTTATTTAATGCCAACTAAGTTTTGGTTAACCTGTTGACTGAAGACCACATTAGAAAGAATAGCAATAGTTTAGCATGCTAAGCAATTACTGTGCTAAGCTAACTAGTATAAGACAACAAACACAAGCAAGGTCACATTCAGAGATGAATATCTTGGGAATGGTAGCGAATATCAAAAATCCGTTCAGTCATTTCTGTGCGGCTCGGTCCAAAGATCATCTGAGCTGATTTTGGACAAAATTGACCAAAATTTGTAGGATGAGTAGCGAAAAAACTGTTTTTGATTTAATTCAATATGGCAGACAGGTACATTTAAGGAAAATGACAAATGACACATTGTCGGAATCGGCATAAGCCAGGGAATAAAATGACATAAGCAATTTTGCAAAAAACATTATATCTGTGGAACACTAGGTGGCGCTGTGCTGAAACTTCTCATGTACCTTCAGGACACTCTGATGGTCATATGTACCAATTTACTTTTCAAAATGGCCGCTACTGTAATGGGTGGAGACTTAATGTAAGAAGTTGAATAGCATCAGCATGAAGAGACGAATCAGATGAACTAAATTTAATTTTTCTATGACAAAGAGTTCAAATGTTAAAACCGTTAGAATGTTGAAATTTTGAACTGGTGGTGGCGCTATAGAGTTGGTTCTAGAGACTCCAAATTTGGTCCAATCACTATTCATGAGCATCTCTACAACTGTGCCAAATTTCATCATTTTCTCATGTTCCGTTGATAGGGCTGCCATAGGGCTGCCATAGACTCCCATTCGGGAGGAAGAATAATAATAATAAAAGGGAAAACGTACAATTACAATAGGGGCTACAGCCCCTTCGGGGCTTGGCCCCTAATAATAATAACTTATAGAGTTTATTGGTTGTTGTGTGTGTTTATTTTTCTCCATAACCTGTGCCCTCTATGATCCCTTATAATAAATCAACAAAAACAAGAATTAACGTGAGGTTTTAGGCTATAAATAATAGATGCAAACGCATAAATAAATCTTCAGATAGGCTACTCAGCTACATGTAAGAAATTATTTAAAAAATAAACTTACCAAGGACACTTAGAAATGTAGCCTTGCAGACAGGTATCTTGTGATGGGGAGGAGCGCAGGACAAAAGGCAGTATTTGTCACGTGAAAAGAAGACTGGATGCAATAGCAAGTTAATCACTTTAATAGTGCTTCACGCCAGGTAGTCAGATATATATATATATATATATATATACAGTACAGTCACAACACAGACAGCAGGAGAGATGGTAACACAGGGACTGGATGGGCGATGGTGTCCGTGGTGAGTGGTGCTCCGTGGTAAGAATCCGTGAGATGAGATGAGCAAGGTAAATCCAGAACGAGTATCCAGGGGAACAGACAGGAAACAGCAACGAGAACTCCAACTCCAGGAAACAAGAAACACGGTAACACGAGACAACACTAGGACTCCAAAAACAACGATCTGACAAACATGAGACGAAAGACAAGGCGTTAAATAGGCAAGATCTAATAAGCCACAGCTGCCGCTGATCAGTAATCAGCGGCGACGCCCACACAGAACAATCAGGTGACACACCCCACAACCCACACACAGACAACAGAATGACACAGTGGATCTGCGAACCGTGACAGTATTTCACTGTAACCTCCCTGTAAGAAAAGAAAACAAGAACTAACTGCATGTCTTCTGGAGCTCCCTAACTATGACTTTTACATTCAGATAGACACTTTTCAAGACAATAAATACACGACTGAGATGAATGCCTCTGAATTTGCGTCTGAATAGCGCTGGCTCCGTGGGCGTGGCCGCATTAACGGATAATGAGCTGAATCACGGACTTCTGACATGACTCTCTTTTCATACAGATTACATAAACACAGAAGGTTTGTTTTCGATTTGACTTACATGATTTAAAACCTGACATCTCAACGTTTTTTTAGACATAAGTTTAATTTTTCTGTGATTAGTATTCACTAAGTTACAGTTCATTTTCTGAGAACTATCAGATTGGACTTTGTTCAGAGGGAGAGGAGAAATCACGCATCATGTTAGTTTTCTTTATTTTACAAAAAGCACAACATTGTGTTTTTACTCTAAGTGTATACAAATAAAAGAAGATATTCTATAGTTTCAATTGATATATTAGTTATGCCTTTATGACAAAAAATTACGGAGTATTTTAAGTCTGTTTTGCTGCAATGTGGAAAAAAAACCTGCAAAACGCGCCGGCGCGTTTTCAGACCTCAGAGTCCACCGGACTCTGTATGACCGTATCCACCGGAGCAGAAGTGGGATCCGAGCCTTGAGGAACACGAGCCGAGCCACCCTCCTCGAAGAGGGCTCGGTGGGAGCGCAGCGTACGCAGCGGCAGCTGGTCACAATGCACACAAGCAGCCCCCTCGAGAGCTGCCTGGGCATGCTGCACTCCCAAACAAACAACACACATTACATGTGTGTCCCCGTCCGGGATAAAACGCGGACAAGGGTGCACACACTTCCTGTAGAGTTGTTCACTCGCCATTTCACAAAACAGTTTTTGCAATAGACAGACAACAATAAATAAGACAGACAGTATCACATGAAGCGCTTGCTGAAAACACAGAAGCTGAATGACAGTGTTTTCAGGTGGGTTTTATAGTTCCTGGTCAGTGACGTCACCCGCCCATGAAGTTCCGTCTCCTGATTTGACAGATTTCATACGTGCTTCATGACGACATCACACAGAGGCGTTCCCATAGCGACTACGCAGTGCGAGTTCCCTTGAAAGGGAACTATTAGTTATAGTTAATTAATAGATATTGTCATATATTGTGTAGTCTCTATATTTTCTCACTTAGGTCACGGAAAATGGGTGGAGTTAGTGTAAAAGGACAGAATATACAGTTAGTACAGTGTAAAAACCATCATGCCTAGTGTCCCTGTAAACCACAAAACCCAATGTGTGTGTGTGTGTGTGTGTGTAGGTGTGTGTGTGTGTGTGTGTGTGTGTGTGTGCTTAATGTATTTCTAAAAATTTTAATGAACACAAAATATGAATGCAATTAATGTCTAATAAATGTTAGTTTAACACAATTAATGACATTTTCCCATTTTCCATGACCTAATCGAAAGTGAGAACTATTTACTCCTAATAACCAATTAACAGTTAATTCACTATGAGCTAATTAAACAAAAATATAGTGACAATGAATGAAGAACTCACTATTTGTATAGAGCCTATTAATATATCAACAAAACTGAGACTCCAGTATTTATACATTAACTTTAAATGAACTATAAACTAATAGTTTCTTAATGATTTGTAGGTACTTTATTATTGTATACTTATTATAAAGTGTTACCAGTTTTTATTATGAAAATATTCCTGTGAAACTGCTCACTGCTTTAAGCATTACAACAGTCTAATCCTACCTGTAGCATTTGCCAAGAGGCACTGAAACACCTACCTTGCTACCTAGTGTATCCCAACTGGAACCGGCCTATAAAAGGTGAGGAGGCACATTGACCTGAGTGGGGATCTGTGTGTGCCATGGCTGCACATGAGGAAGCTGGACAATTGTATTCACCATGTTCAGACTGCGAGCTGTGTGAGCTAGAGAAGGATGAAGCTGCTCTATTTCTGAAACTGTGGGTACCATCAATGGCAGATGGTGAAATTAAAAGGAAAAAAAAAATCCTCCCAGCCCTCTTCTGGGTGGAGGAGTCAAGTCAGTCAAGTCACCATTTATATATTGCTTTTTACAATGCAGATTGTGTCAAAGCAGCTTTACAGGTAAATAATTTTGGCTACACAGCAGCTCTTAAAGAAAATGGTGTCATTGACCAGATTTAATAAATTCAGTATTGATTCATTCCATTGTAAAAATCAATAGTTATTAATTTAGTTAATTTATCTATATCAGCACTGGAGAAAACAGTGATGCCATCATCCAGCTCAGTTCAGTTTGTATACAATGTTTTCGATGCAGGCAGATCAAAAACATTATTGAATATCAAGTGTCAAGTGTCCCCAACCTAGCAAGCCAAAGGTGACTGCGGCAAGGAACCCAAACTCCAACAGGTGACAAACATGTGATAAAAATGGAGAACAAAATCTTAGGATAACAAAATCTTAGGAGAAACCAGGCTCCATCAGGTTGCCGCTGTCAGTGTGGAGGGGCACCTGCAGAAAACCTTCTTTCAGGTCCAGCTTAGAAAGCATTTTTGAGCTTTGGAGTTCAGTAATTATTTAATTAAGGTACATCTGGCCCCTTGGCTGGGCAGTTTAGTGCTCAGATGATATGAGAACAGGATACAGAATTAGTGCAGATCTGTTGCTAATACATGCACACTTCAATGGTTATCATTGCGCACAACCCACTGCACACTGGATGAAGATTCAGATCGGAAGAGTTGGATCAACTACATACATGGTGAAAAAACTAGAATATCACAAAAGTTTAATGCTTGAATGTTATGTGCAACACTCACACTTAAAAGTATGTCTTCAGTATTTCTTCACAATAAGAATGCATATACTTTTAAGGGCATAGAATAAGTAGGGCATATTATAAATATATAAAGATTCATAATGGGTTTCATGAAGCAGTCTTTCTTACTTAGGACTTGCTATGTGTTGTGATGTTACTGGCAGTAGCCAAATAAAACATTTATAACATGCAGATCTTGGTTCATGTCTTCTTTTTTAATCATATATAGCAAGTGCAGCTCTCAAAAATGAAAGTGGATGTTGTTGTTTTTATGAACATTTGAAGAAATTTGAATTTCATCAATTTACAATAGGCCTAGGTAGTATAATGACAACCCAGTGTATTCCTTCCACAAGCCTGAGGCCCATTTTGAAATGAGCTAGTTGGATTCATATAGTTAACACTGGGATTAGCTCTTTCTTTCTCATCGTGTTATCACTCCTCAGAATTCTTTTTCTCAGGAAATGATTTTATCTGGTCCATGCTATATTGAGTTATCTAAAAAAAAAAAAAAAAAAACACGTAGACTTAGAATTAGAAGGTTTTATTTTAGAGAACATACATGAGTATTCCTATTATAGGCTATACATTAACAACTTTAAAGATATCTTGAACATTTTCTAGAACATGTTTAAGTACAAACTATGAATTGTACTTAAAAATATAAAGTTTAGTTGTGGTTTAAAAACTGATCTTTCATATGACAAGCAATAGGTTTATAGTTTGCAAATGCTTACACTACAAAACAATATAAAGCAGTTACACAACATATCACTCTGTTAGGAATCTATGTAGACATAAGCCATTGGTTCTAAAAAAATAAAAATAATAAAACTTTTTTTGACAACTGAAGGGCAGTAGGTAGCAGTGCAGTGAGTTATACTGTATCTGTCTGTGCACTTCTGAGCAAATTATGTAAACCTCAAAATTGCTCAGAAGCCCTTACACTGTCAAAACAAAATTACAGTGCATTTACAAATAATAGGCTAAAGTTTTATGTACATTAAGTTTTAGCTAACAGCATAAAAGAGTATGTTATCACTTATTTGTGTTACCATTTACAAATAAGTTCATACTAAGATTCCTCATAAATAGAGTGCACAAAGAACTTGTTCCGCAGATTCCAGAGGCTGCCTTAAGTGTAACTTATAACATTTCTTTTAATTATGGTCTCCCTTATTTTTTGGGTTTTTACTCCATACATGATCGGATTTATAATAGGGGACAGAATAAGAACATACAATGACAGTACAACACGAACAGTGTAAGGCACATGACGCATATTGAATCGACTTTGGAACAATTCAAAGCAGCTACCAATTAAAAAATTTAGTAATGCTATTAAGTGTGGTACACATGTACTGAATCTAACTCGACCTCCTTTTGACAGTTTCAAGCAGATAAAGATGATCCTCACATAAGTGTAGAAAATTATGACAACCAGTAGGGTGGTAAGGAACATCATAATTGCACCATATACATTAATACTTAAAGTGTCAGAGCACGCTAGCTTCACCACAGAAAAATTGTCACAGTAGACTTTTTCAATAATTATTCCACAAAGGTTAAGATTTGCTGTAATTGCGATAGTGATGGTAGATCGCACAAATGGCAAAAGCCAAGAAACTGCAACACCTATAACCACTTTTTTAGGTGTGATTATTTTTGCATATTCTAAAGGATAACATATAGATACATATCGATCATAAGCCATAATCGTTAAGTTTGTTAGGTCACAGCCACCATAGGTAAATATACTATATATTTGCACAAGGCAAGCAAGCCATGTTATTTGATAATTTTCTGTCATCATTTTTGTCAAAATAAAAGGTGTTACAGCAGATCCGCCATATAAATTAATGCATGCCAGATTGCAAATAAAGATGTACATGGGCTTATGTAGCCCTCTTTCAACACATATTACATAGATGAGTACACTGTTAGAAATTATCATGACTGGGTATAGTAAAGATAGCACAACCACAAAAATATATCTCTGGTCATATATTCCTTTGTATCCATCCAGTAAGAAAGAAATATTTTTCATGACAGCTTGATTTCCTAAATGAAGAAAAAAAGGTGAGTTATTGAAAGCTTGTTTAAAATCTCAATCTTTGCACAAATGTCAAATTGCATGTAAGTGTAATACAGTGCATACAATAAATATATACAATGAATAAATGAAAATATAACTTAAAATATATTGCTTAAAATATGTAATAGAAAAACTGTTATAATTCAAGTAACATAACATAACGTTAACAATATTGACTTTAAACAATATTTCTTTAAAAATTCAATAAATATACCTTGTAATTTTTGTGTATTTGTATCTTTTCTCTGTGTATGTCGAATGACTGCATGCAACCAGAAACTTATCTATTTATACTATGGCAACTCCCTGTCTGTGTGTGTGTCTGTCTGTCTGTCTGTCTGTGTGTGTGTGGTTCACAAAAAAATGTGTCTTTCAGTCATGTCAATCCTCAAAATATCTGGTCCCTAGTTCATTTAGTTGCATCATAAAATTTGCTCTCCTAATCATCAACTCAGTCATTAAAGGTGCAATATGTAAGATTTTTGCAGTAAAATATCCAATAACCACTAGGCCAGTATTATATATTTTGTTCACTTGAGTACTTACAATATCCCAAATGTTTCCAATTATTTGTAAATCATGAGAAAATTGCAAATTTATCCAAGGCTCCGGGACGTGTGAGGAGTCGCCTGTCAATTGCATCATACCCGCATCACCCTCGGTTTCCGGTTTTATTTTTTAGAAACCATGGAAACACCAAAGACGCTTACTGTTACAGTTTTACTGTTGGAACAACTGTTTTGATATATTTATACACAGAAAACTAAATATTGTTATATAGTTCAACATGTTTAGTCTTATTGTTTAAATGTTATTTTCTTGATTTTTTTTTTTTTTTTTTTTTTTTGCGATTACCATGCTTTACCATGCCTCAGAGAAAAACACTATTTTGTGAAGTAGCTAACATAGCATAATCAGATTCAGCTTTATTTTTAGTAACAGTACAGAATTTTCACCATCATACAATATGTTTTAAAATTAATTGCAATTTATCAACACATGCCATCCAGCATTTAATATGATATTCTAAAATCAATCTAGCTTGTCTTAAACAAGTGTCTCACATCAGCCACCGAGCGAACGCACAGAGTAATGTTATAACATCATTTTCAACACACTCAAATGTATCTAATATGATAAACAGAGCTGTGTTACCTCATACTCGTGACCGGAAAAGCAGAAGCAGCACCGGCGACTGTGGCATAATAAAAGTCCCGCTGCTCGTGAGGCACGTGTTGATCAATCGCTACAGCTCCTCGTTCAGCTCCACAACACTCGCTCCTGCTCTGCTTCATACTACAGTAACGTTAACCCTCAGGGGTCTGAGGCTGATTTGGGGCCTGGAGAAGTTTTGACATGCCCTGACATTTGTGCTTTTTTCAGTTGTTCATGAACATATTAATGGAAAAAGTGTCATTACACTGTATTCAGCACAAACTAGGCTACAATAATATGTAAGGAACATGTATGTACATGTTTGTATTTTTGAAGGAATAAGGTTAATGCGTGGTTATTGAAAAAACAAAAAACTTAAGACACTGAAATAAAGCCAAAAAATATATATTAAATCTGTGTTCACAAGACTTCTGGGTATTGGAGGTTGTAGTTTGAGTTTTTGCTTCAAAATTATGTAAAAATTATCATTCGTACTTCTTCATATTAGGGCTGGGTACCGAACTCGATACTTTTTAGGTACCGATCGAACTGCCTCGATACTACCGAGTATCGAAAAGTGTCTTGTCATTCGGTACCAAATTTCGGTACCTCAGAATGGAGCCGAGTAGAGGGGCGGAGAAATGCTTTCGCTGTCTCGTTGAGGAGCAAGTAACGTTGCGCTACATTATTATTTATATCTAAATATATAAAACTATACGCGCGAGAGAGACCCTATGTGCGAGAGGGCGAGTGAATCAACGGTTTCGTTTTCAGTTTATCTCCGAATGGACGGGTGAGAAACGGCTGTTTATGTGAGCAACCGGTTCACTACAGATAATACTGTTAACAGAAAACAAAAGTGTCGCACTGCCTGCAGAAACAGTGGAACGCGCAATGTTTTTTAGACTAGTTATGGACAGGTACAACACACAGCAGCTTTACATCAGCGTTCGTCCCTCAAGTCTATGGAAACACGCGACCGGTTCGTGACAGGCTCGTTCGCCTGCACGAGCACAGGCTCTGCCTCTGGCTCCAGAACGCGAACAATTCTGCTGAAAAAGAGGTATCAGCGTCCTCCTGATACTGCGGATAATCTGCGGGTCGGGCCAAGTAATAAAAAAATAACATTCAAATTAATTGCGGGTGGATGAGAGATGAATCATTAATGTGTTGATTTTAATAAAGACACAGAACTCTTATTTCAACGAACTTGCGTCACTCTTACTTCCGCTTTGATCTTGTTAATAATAATTAATTTTTTGAAGAAGAACAATTGCTGAGTGATTTAAAAAGAGCCTCACATACTGAATTTTTGCATTGAAAACTAAACTTTATTAAAACTATTTGCACTGATTTATTGTGTTGGGTAAATTTAGTTAATTTGTGCTTTTTTTATTCCCCGCAGTGGCTCAGGAGATGAGTCTTTGAGTCTGAAAAAAGTAAACAAAATTAAAATATAAAACCAAATATTTTTTTTTTGAGGTTATGTAATCTTGTTTAAACAGATTTTATAAAATTGGTATCGAAAAAGGTATCGTTTAGGTATCGGTATCGAAGTCAAGGTATCGGTATCGTCTCGGTATCGAAAATTTTTGAACGATACCCAGCCCTACTTCATATAAAACAATAGAGAGATTTAAATTTTCTAAAACATCTTTGGTCAAGAAACACAGTATGCGTGGAGGCATGAATAATCGTGAATAATGGATGATTCTCACCTGAGAAGACAAAAGAATCACATAAAGAGCTCTAATGACCTGCATAAATAATGAGCTCTTTCAGTCAGGTAGGCTGTGAAAAAACCCTCTGTTGATCATGTCTCACACTCATCATAATGTAAATCAAACATACAGAAAAAAACAGCAATACTGTGAAATATTATTACAATTTAAAATAATGGTATTATATTATTAAAATATAATGCATTTCTATGATACAAAGTGTCTGAACAGTTATGTTACCTCTATGGCATTTCATATGGGCTTTTAGCTTAAAAGCATGCACATTTGGAGAAATATTGATGGATTCTCATGTTTATGTCAATTTTCTATAGAGAGTATTTATTCATTATTTATTGTCATCACTTTGAACGCTGGATACTGTTTTAAATTCATACTTGCAGCCGGAGGGCGCTCTGTGCACTTTTAGTCCACAAATGCCAATGCTAAAGGAGAATAGGCAATCCAGAAAATAACTGAACTAACAGAGGCCAGAGATCGCTAACTATGGCTATTCAAAACACTTTTCAAGACAATAAATACACGCTTGAGATGATGAATGCATGTATTGACTGAATTTGCGTCTGAATAGTGCTCGCTCCGTGGGCGTGGCCGCATTAGCGGATAATGAGCTGAATCAAGGACTTCTGACATGGCTCTCTTTTCATACAGATTACATAAACACAGAATTTTTGTTTTCGATTTGACTTGCACAATTTAAAACCTGACATTTCAACGTTTCTTTAGACACAAGTCTATTTTTTTTTGTGATTAGTATTCATTAAGTTACAGTTAATTTTCTGAGAACTATCAGATTGGACTTCATTCAGAGGGAGACGAGAGATCACGCATCATGTTAGTTTTCTTTATTTTACAAAAAGCACAACATTTTGTTTTTAATCTGAGTGTACACAAATAAAAGAAAATATTCCACAGATTAAAATGGTGTATAGCTCTTAATTTTATGTTGTTGACAGAGTATTTTGAGTCTCTTTCACACTGGTTAGAAAAAAAACGCGGTGATCACGCCGGCGTGACCGCCGACCTGAGGGAGTTAATAATCACATCCATGAACATGATTTCTTCCCGAGTCCTATCCCTATTCTTTTGCACTGTCCGTTGAGGTGGAGACCACATGTCCCAAGATTCCTCTCTCAAACTTGATGTCATCAAACTACATCTTTGTTTTAAATAGGCCTCTAGCGACCTCTAGCGGACAGGATTCTTACATACTGCACCTTTAAGGGAAACAAGCTTTCTCAAATGTCTGAGGTTTTGCTGAATGTTTTGAATAAAGGGGGAAAAAAATATACAGATATAAAATATATACATATACAAACATATACAAAAACAACAATACAAATATGGGGTACATTGTAGCAGAGAAAGCAGTAACAAAATTATTAGCTAGCTAATTTAACTCACTGACATTTTTCCAGTCCTGTAAAAAAATATATAACTCGCTTGCAAATCCAAATGTTTTCCTATGGTTTAAGCTACATTATCAGGATGACAATAACCAATGTTGGAAAGCAGAAAAAATGTTTTGCACTCTCTTGTTCTTGTGCAGTAGATGCTGCAGGGTTTCCTCTTCAGCTGCTCTAATTAGATAACTTATGTAAAAGGTGTACCTGTAACTCATGGTGTAGAGAAGTGCGCACGACGAGGGGAATCCAAAAATTTTATCAATTTTATCTTTATCAATCCACAAAACTACATTAATACATTAACAACCACACAAACTAAAACACAAACAATACTGGACAAAGGAACTGAGGAAACAGAGGTTAAATAACAGGGAGAACTGGAGGATCCAGGAGCAGGAGTAGCCAGACGGGGATCCAGAGAGCAGCCAGGATGAAAGCAATGGTGAAGTTTTGGCTTCCAGGAGGATGACAGATGGAGACGAGGCCAATGGAGGTGGAGCCTTGGGAACAGATGAAGATCAAATGAGACCGGGCAATCCCAATGTTCCTGGAGGCCAAGGCGGAGCTGCAGCAATAAGCGTCCAAGGTGGAGCCATACTGGCTGGTACTGAGGACAAAAGTGGAGCCAGAGGAAAGGTGGAACCAGACGGAGCCAGTGCTGTGGAGAGTGGAGTGGAGGGCTCAAAGGGATGAGGGAGCCTGGTGGAACCGCAAGGACAATGATATCTGATGGAGCAGAGGGAAGAAGGAATTAAGGCGGAGCCGACAGGTGGAACCACTTGCCTGGGCAATGCTGGAGATTTTAAAGACTGTCAAGGCGAATCCACATTATGGAGTGGTGTCAGAAAAAGAGGCAATGGTCTGAAGGGAACCAGCGGAGGTGGAGCTGACAGACTGGCTGAAGTGGGAATTCAGGAGACACAGGAGACTTTGTGTTGGATAGGACCAGCGGGGGCACAGAAAATGTTGTGCTGGACGAGACTAGCAGAGGCACAGGAGACTTTGTGCTGGATGGGACCAGCAGAGGCACAGGAGACTTCACGTTGGATGGGCCCAGCGGGGACACAGGCGACTTCATGCTGGACAGGACCAGCAGGGACAGTAGAAACAGAAATGATCCTCTTCCAAATCAAAATAATTCCCAGAGGCCAGACACAGCACATCAACAGTGGCAGGGGTGTGGGTGGGGCTTCCCTCCATGCCCTCAAACTCCACAAGCAAACCCACCAGGACAGACGATGTAGACATGGTCCTTGAGGCACTGCTCTTCCTCGTCTGGGCAAAGCAGCTGGACTGCTGATAGGTCCATTTTTACTCTACTTAATTTTGAGGGTCAATATTCTATAACTTGCGGGTCTTGCAGCCTGATTCAAGGCTTATCACAAACAATTTTGTCCAAAAAATGATCTATTGTGTGGTGTCATTACGATTATTTAACTGCTCCCGATTGAGACAGAGCATTCCTAATCTCTAATTGTACATATCCAACACGTTTATCCACATGATGCCCAAGATAGCCAAAGAGAGTGAGCAAGCTGGATGTTGTGTGCTTCTATAGCTGAAACTTGGCAGCCACAAACCAAACATGCCATGAAAGTGGAGTATTAAGAAAGTTCATCACCCATATCCCATTTTTTATTTTTATTTTTTTACACTGTAAAACAGAATGTTTGACAGGAGAGCCAGCTGACAACGCTGTTTGTCCTTTATTTGCTTTTCTTCTGCACTCAAAAAAAACCTCTTTGAACGAACAGAAAAAAAAAAAAACATGGAAAGGATTTCCACATGATTAAGTTGCTTTATTTCAGCATTATGCAATTATGTTATTCCAATTTAATGTACTTACGTTGGGTCAACTTAATTGATTAACGTTGATTCAACTTATTTACTATGGTTGGGCACAGCTTGACAAAACAACTGACTAAGGAAGAATCTATGTAAAATAGTTCAGTCAGGACCACTTAAGTCAAAAATTACAAGAGACAAAATTTAGTAAATTTTTTATTGGTGTAACGATGTAGCGGTTAATTATAATCAATTACATATATGATTAGTTCTGGTTTAATAATTATTTAGAGAAATTGTTAGTTTGTCCAGCAAACCGTTGCTTCTCATAGAATATTATTGACAGAGTTATTCTCTGGCCAAGAGAATATTCCTATTATAGCATCAAAGCATAAAACGATCGAAAAACGTTAAAGTGACTTGGTCTTCAGTTGAAAGAACAAACAGAACAATCAAGCGTGGATAACGTTTTAATATATGCAAACTACGAATACAGAGGTTATACGTCTAAATATATATACAAGAATGTACACACCTATGTACAAGAGTGGAAGTAGAGAAGGAAAGAGAGAAGGCAAGTAGCAAACTTATTGAATCATTGAAGAGAATCATTGAAGCTACAAGAGGATCTGCATACTGTAAGTGTTTTGCTGTCGTTTCTAGTTGATTTTAGTGCTGTATAGTTGCTTTACTGCTTGTTTGAGTGGGGGTTCAATCTTCAACTGGCTGGCGGCAGCAGCCACTGACAGGTCACATGACCTGGTGGCAGCTGCCAGTCTGATTCTGGCAGGTCACGTGACCTGCCAGCGGCGCTGGTGGCAGCTGTCAGTCTGATTCTGGCAGGTCTGTCAGCGGTGGCTGGCAGAGTGTAACGCATTCCTTATTTCTATCGTTGTATGAAAATACATAATCTCAACTGGTGGAAAATGACGCATAGCCCAGCCAGCCACTGCTGAGACGCGAGTATAATGCGTTCTCGAATCACTTTCCCTGCATGAAAATACACAATTTAATTATTATTAATATAATATTATGACTCTATTCTTTTGTATAATTCACGTTTTAGATGGGTTTATCTCAATTAAAGCAGTGAAATGACCGTGATCTCAACTGGTGGAAAATGACGCATAGCCCAGCCAGCCACTGCTGAGACGCGAGTATAACGCGTTCTCGAATCACTTTCCCTGCATGAAAATACATAATTTTATTATTATTAATACAGCTAATCTTATGACTATATTCTGTTGTATGGTTGGCGTTTCAGATGGGTTTACCTCAAATATATATACAATCTACTTAATGCTTTCTGTCCTCTGATTGACAGTACATAGCCTACATATGAAGTATGTGTAAGGCAAAAATGTACTGTACTGAAGCAACTTGATTATTCATATTTATACACAATTTTTAATGCTAAAAATTACTATTACTAATAAACTACTTTTTTCGTGTTAATGTAAGTGTCAAATATAACACAGCATGCTTTCGGGGAACATTCTATTATGATTGATTTTCAAAAAATTGAGCTATAAAAGCCTGATATATAAATATGATGCTCAACAACAAAAAACATGCACATACTTTTGAGTATCATATTTCATACACACATGCACTGGGACTCATGATTTTTATTTATACTGTACAAACTGTACATCCTCCCATATATATATATATAAAATTAATGAGAAATGGACAAATAAATGTTACCCAAACGCCTGTTGTTTACATTAGCATTAAAAAATGTAAACATGTATTTTATTATTTTTAACATTAAAAAAAGAGGCATGAATAATTAGGTAAATCAAAGTTGCTGCATTCCACAAAATTTTTATCTTACACTTACTTACAAGCTAACACTCAACAACAACTTTTTAAACATGCAAGTCCCCTCCAAATATGTGAAACATATTTGTGAAACAAGTTTTCTCAGAATATGAGCAGATTTACAGGTGGTCATGTTGCTTATGCTGCCCGTGACCTTAAAAGAAATGAACAAAGTCAATGTATCTAAATATTTACATCAAACACACCTTTTTAAAATGAAATCAAGAAATGAGACCTAAACTTCCCCACAGCCGCTAAAATTATTGTATCCAGATTTAGGATTAATGTTAAGAAAAGGGTCGTATTATTAGAATAATTCACGTTTTAATTGCCATTTTTATGCTATATATTATTGCATAACTCATGTTATTACAAAACATAAAATCGTCACAACTATTAGCACTATGCATACATAGGGAAAGTGATTAGAGAGCGCGTTATACTCGCGTCTCAGCAGTGGCTGGCTGGGCTGAGCGTCATTTTCCACCAGTTGAGATCACGGTCATTTTACTGCTTTAATTGAGATAAACCCATCTAAAATGTCAATCATACAAAACAATATAGTCATAATATTATATTAATAATAATAAAATTATGTATTTCAATGCAGCGAGAGTGATTAGAGTGTCACGGTGCACATAAAAAAACAAGAAGATAGGATCCAATTGCAGCGGTTGTTTATTGGGGAATCCAGAAACATATATCCAAAGCCAGGCAAGGGGTCAAAATCCAGAATCCCAGTCCATAAAACAAAAAGCCAGAGAAACAAAGAGCACGTAACAAAAAAACAACGAACCACAACCAGGGACAGACACAACTGAGATTAAATAGACAAACACTAATTAACAAACACAAAACAGCTGGGTGCAATGATGAATGGTAATTAGTCCAGGGAGTGTATATGGGAAATGTAGTTCATGAAATGAGTGAAACAATGAGTCTGGGAAGGAGTGCCCTCTAGAGGCTGAAGGCACTCTCACAGGTGATCGTGACATAGAGAGCGCGTTATACTCGCGTCTCAGCAGTGGCTGGCTGGGCTATGCGTCATTTTCCACCAGTTGAGATCACGGTCATTTTACTGCTTTAATTGAGATAAACCCATCTAAAACGTGAATTATACAAAAGAATAGAGTCATAATGTTATATTATTAATAATACAATTATGTATTTCCATGCAGCGACAGAGATATAGGGAACGTGTTATACTCTGCCAGCCACCAGAACCTCTGACAGACCTGCCATAATCAGACTGGCAGCTGCCACCAGCGCCAATGGCAGGTCTACCGCCAGCCAGCTGAAGATTGAACCCCTACTGGCTTGTTTACTGAGGTCACGTGGCAAATCGCGTTTGGTCTCGTTTGCTCTGAGTCAGTAAGGCGTGGTCAAAGCCAGCTTAGTATATAAACAGTTGTTATTTAGCATTCATTAGAGAGAATCATTGAAGCTACAAGAGGATCTGCATACTGTAAGTGTTTTGCTGTCATTTCTAGTTGATTTTAGTGCTGTATAGTTGCTTTACTGCTTGTTTACTGAGGTCACGTGGCAAATCGCGTTTGGTCTCGTTTGCTCTGAGTCAGTAAGGCGTGGCCTGCTGAACTAACGTTGTAAGAAGCTGGTATAAGTGCACAGTGTACCGCGGCAGCCCTCATGTGAAGCCCTCCTCGTGTGAAGACCGAAGAGTGTAAAGACCAGCGACTCTACCTGTGCGACTCCACCGAGCAACTACACAGGCAAGACACTTGAGTATTGCTCTTTTCTTTCTTTCCTCTTTATACAGTGTGTTCTTGTCTGTCTTTTGACTTGTTTTAGGTATGTGCTTCCAAATTCCCACTATTACTAACCCTCGTAAATCGCATGCTACACGCTGTAAGCAGCGCAACCATAACAACCTGCGTTCTTTACCCATGTCACCTAGTACATTGTCTTCTATTTCGATTGGCCTCTGGAATTGTCAGTCTGCTGTCAACAAAGCAGACTTCATCACAGCTATTGCTACTTATTCAGATCTCCATCTCATGGCTCTGACTGAGACATGGATCAAACCAGAGGACACTGCCACACCAGCAGCCCTCTCCTCTAATTTCACTTTCTCTCACACCTCACGCCAGATTGGGAGGGGTGGTGGTACTTGTTTGCTTATGTCCAATGAATGGAAGTTCAATCCTTTACCATCTCTCTAAAAATGGCTCATTTGAATCACATGCAATTACCATCACCTACCCTACTAAAATTCATGTTGTAGTTGTTTATCGTCCCCCAGGTCAGCTAGGTAACTTCTTGGAGGAGTTGGATGTGTTACTCTCTTCCTTCCCTGAGGATGGCACTCCTCTGCTAGTACTTGGTGATTTCAACATCCATCTAGACAAACCTCAGGCTGCTGACTTCCACACGCTGCTTGCCTCATTTGAGAGTGAGTTTCGCTGGAAGATGGCGGTCCCGAAGCTGAGCGCGATGGCAGCGCGTGGTCACCGGAGACGTGCGAGAGAGACGTGCACGAGGTGCTCGTGAGACAATCGGGAGAACACACAGGAGAATCCTGGTGTTCCTTTTTATGACAGATAGGCCGACACACCTCCTTGAGGTGGAATGGCCAATGACATTGATGCAAAGTTGGCAGGCAAGCTCTTTCTTTGTTTTGTCTCCTAGATGAATTTGCATACTTTACGACTATCAGATCGGATTCCGAGATGGAGTGCTTTCTTCACAATATCATTAAACACATAGAAAAATGCATTTGTCAGCTATGTGACATCTCTCAGTGAATAGCTCGAGTACAGAGCTTTGAAACGAGATCAAACTCGATAGATCAGAAAGGCATACACAAGAAGTTATGGTTTACAGACAAAATTCCCTTATTACAACTAACACTAGCACAAATACACTCATTTTAACACTAGGAAACATGCATACGCTTCAAAATACAGGATGGGTATATTTTGGCATAGTCGTGTTTTACATATACAGTCAAAAATGTATGTTTGTGTGTTTCTGTATGTGTTTGTGTGTTTGTGTGTGTGTTGGACAGTCTCTGGGGGGGTGCTCCTTTTGAAGTCACCAAAGTTGGGAAGTTGGAGTTTTCTGTTTTACTTCGGAGGGTAACAAAGGTGTCAAGTTGGTATCTTCTCCAGTCTCTTCGGGGCCGAGCTGAGATTTACAACCCAGTCCAGCATGCTAAAAGTGTTCTGAACATTCCAAAGTTTATTGATTATCCTGATACATTGGCATATTTGCTAAAGTTACTATTTGGCGGTATGGCTCTGTTCTAAATTCCCTGTCCTTTCATGAGCTCCATGAAAGCCAAGACCGGGAACAGCAGCAGCTTCTGGGGACAACCTCCCATTTTTTAACTGGGAGAGCAGCAGAAAATCCCCCCCAAACAGACTATACCAGGCAATCCTCCCTGGCTCTACTTGCTAAATCGAAGAGCCAGCCGAGGATTCAGATGTGCATTCAAGGAAGCCAATGCAACAATATTTATAAAAGAACAAATCAATATACGTGCCAATATAAATGTAGCTAGAGCAATGATAGAAATAAGTACGTAAGTAAGTATGGCTCTGTTCTAAAATTCCCTGTCCTTAACATGAGCTCCATAATAAGTTAAGACAGGGAACAGCAGCAGCTTCTAGGGACTACCTCCCATTTTATAATCAGGGAGAGCACAAATTCCCCCCAAACAGACCATACAAGGCTATCCTCCCTGGCTTTTTTCTGCCAATCAAAAAGCCAGCAGAGGAACCAAAAAGCTTAGCTTACTGAATTTAAGAGCCAATCGATCTATGTGAAGCTAGCATGAGGAATGTAGCAAAAGCCAATGATCTAATTGTTTTTTTTTTCTTTTTTTTCCCAATTGCATTTTTTACAAAGCAAGTTCATTTATGCACTAGTCTCATGCGTGAACGCTCTTCCCAAAAGCACACGTGGGAATTTAAAAATCGAAAGCAGTTTTCCATCAGTGACTTTCATATTTTATAAAAGCCCACAGATGATGCCTTTGAGCATTTGTACAGAAAATAGCCCATTGGCGGACAAGACCGTAAACTGCAAGTGTAAACATGAAGTAAAGCATGCGTTTCTCACAGGTCTCTCATACCCTGTCAATGAATCCTGTGAATGTAATTTGCTTCAGCTTTTCCGAACTTCACGCTCAACTTTAAAGAAATTAATTGAAAACACTCACTCTGCTCCCTGCCAGTGGACACGCACCAAGCATGCGCAGCATCATCACGCATCTGCGGTCAAATTTACAACTGTAAATGGGCCCAACAGCTATTGAAGCCATAATACTTATTTTCAAGCAGGGAGCAGTACTCATTGCTTTTCTGGCTTGAGCAACAGCCGAAGGCAACATTCAAAGCAGCTGAAGACCATCGCCCCATGACCTTCAATGTATAGACGGGAGTGGAGGAAGCTGCAGTTGTAGCAGCACATAGCACAGTGAGTGAAGGAAGCTCTGGGGAAGGTGCTAAAGAGGACGTTTTGTTTTACACATTTTTGCAATATTACTTGAAACTGTCTTTACTAACTGATAAAAGACTATTTATTAGGTGCACTGAAAGGAATAATATTAATATACATCATCTGTTCACGAGGTAGGGCCTTAAAAACATCAGCGATCATCGCGTAAACGATTAGCCCTCTGGCTTGTCAATCACTGCCAAGACGTTCCTAGTGAGAGATGAGTGTGGCTGCGCGCTCCAGTAACTTTCTATACTCCACAGGAGACAGGAGTAACAACTGCAGATTATGAGTTACCTGCGGTGAGTCCGACATAATGAATCCACTAACACGACAGAGCGAATGCCGGTAGTAAACACTCGTGTTCCAATACTCGTGCACGAGTTATGGGAGGCGTTCTCTAAATGAGCTGTGAAGGAGGGGGGGGCTGTTCTTACACATGCACTCATTTCAAAAACTCACTAACAGTCTTTGGTATCTCAGTCGACGAAAAGATCCTCTTTATCACTTTTAATGCGCATAAGCAATATTTGTGGTAAGACTTGTTTACTCCACCTTATCTAACAAATCATTGCAGCAGTTGCAGTTTGAAAAAGCGTGAGAACAAAGCGCCCATTTTCAAAATTTAAACCAGCTGTCCTGATCTTCTGATACTGCATGACGTTCGAAGCTTCAAAACGTCAGTCAATCACGTGGTATTGCGGCACAGTGTGTGATAAAAGTCCCTATATCTATAGCTTTTGTTGTGATAGTGCTTTGAAAACTGCAACAGAGCTTCGGAGTCCCGGTATAAACAGTTAGGGTATGTTTACGGTCCATATACAATAAATCTCCCATTTCTGTTTAAAAGCAAAAACACCACATTTTAGCAGTAAGTGACTGATGATAATGAACCTGATGACCACAAACGAAACATCCTCCAGAGCCAAAGAACCAGTAAAACGTTTGTCAAATGATATGATTACAGCATCAACTGTGCTCTTGCTTCGTTGAGAATACCTGGAATTGCCTCGGCACACTCTTCAAAAATAATATTACGTGACAGCAGTGAGTCACAATGCTGACGAATATGTCATCATATAAATCGCTGTTCGTCCCATATTTATTAAATTGTATGCCCAGATATAATCGCCTAAATGCAGCTGCTCACGTACTTCCTATGTAAATAGGTGAATACATTATTTTTAATCATAAGGTGCAAATAGCAAGCAAACAGCTTCTACTTAACCACAAAATCTGCTGGCGATCTATTGCTGGTGATATCTGCGAACATTCTGAATCTGTTAAACATCCTGCCGAACAAATCTATGATGCTGTAGTTTCGTTTGATATGCGAATACAACGCGAAAAGCCTTTCTTTTAATGGAGTTCAGTAAAACTCGTCTCTGAATAAAAGCAAATCTCATTGGCTAGCTCCTTAGTAAATCACTCTTGAATATAAAACAGACTGCTCACTGACACGTGAAATAAAACTCACGTAGTGTTGCATCATATTAAACTGATAAAGCAGACCACACGAAAACGATAGTGATAGAGCATAAAAAAGACCGTTTCACTTATCTTGATCAATTGCAAGCAGCTTGCAGTGGAAGCAGGCAAGCAGGCAGAGAGACGGAAGCTGCGTTTAAGTAATGCGCCTTATTTTAGAGTTGCCAATGGAGTCCATAGAAATTGGATCAGCTGATATGGGTGGGGTTGGAATTTGAGAATCAGCTGATAGCGGAGCTTGACTACGAGGCCTGCCTGAACTAACGCTGATGCTTAATTTATGTCCAACTTACTTAATTCAATCATGGACAGTGGTTCCACATGATTGAGACAAGTAAAATCCAATAGAATCAACCATGTTAGCTAGAATCAATTGTTCATTTAAAATAAAATAAATAAAAAGCAATAAATAAATAAATAAAAAATAAATAAATTGTTTTCATATACTACATCGATTGTTACAATTAATTTTCCCTGTTTAATTTTGTGATTTACATAACTTTTGTGATGTTTCGTGTTAGAAATCTAGATGTGATACTGGATTCATCCTAAATTGCCTTAACCAAAAACATTGTAAAGCCTAAATTGATCATAAGTCCATTGGTGGCAATGGTTTTACAATCAACATAGGATTACAATGTTTTTGGGAAATGCAACCCAGAGCACTACCACAGTGATTACTTTCTTATTAAAGTAATTTGAAAGTTTGTTAGCAGGTCCTCAACCCAAGCACAAGTGCAACAATTCACCACAATGGTAACCCTAAAACTATTAATTAACATAAACTTTTAAATACCAACATAATAGAACAGTAAACATTAAAAAGTCTTTCCATTTTCTCATCTTCCTAAAAACTGCTTAAAATAACACTTTATTTCAACATTTACACTCGTAGTTCAGCCCCTTTGCAAAGCATGATGGGAAGTGAAAATCCTGTTTGATTGAGTCCTGGTTGGGTTTACTTGATTGAAACATGTTATTTCAATATGAAAACATCAAGTTAAGTCAAAGAGTTATCGTTTCAGAAACCTGATACAATGGTGTTGAATCAAAATAAATTGTTTAAATAAATCTTTTTTTTTTTGAGTGTGAAGTCACATTTGATCTTGCGAGTCTCCGCGAGATCTTGTGTCACTGTGAAATCGTTACTGCGGTCATCAGGTGTGTGGTCTTGCAGTCTGGACGAATCATCTAGTGTGTGCGTTTGCAAAACAAAATTGGTTAAAACTGTCATTATGTCTGTGGTCTCCCACAGTTTTAAAATCGGTTAAAATTTGAAAAGTGTCTAGTGCGTCCCAGGCCTAAGGGAACTAACTGGCACATACTAGGAAACTAGATCAGGGAACACATGACAGGGAAACAGAACAAAACCAAAACAACACCTAATTGGCAGGCAATTCCTCATAATTTACAGTTTACATACTTTTAAGATTTATGTATCAAAATAAAAAAACGAGGCAACAATCGGTATTATTCTAAAGTATTTATCAAAAGGAAATTGTTTTCTTTTATTTCTTTATTTATTTACAAATTGTTTTTTAAGAAAATGTGGATGATGCGGTATCAATTAACATATGATACTAGTTTGACAAGGTGATACTTGAGTTTAAACAAGGTACTGCTGCTGTATCATTATTTGTTTCTTGCTTCTTCTTCTTCTTCTTTTTTTTTCTTCTTTTTTTTTTTTAATTAACATTGCATTCTTGACTCCTTTTGCAAGTGAAGATATCACAAACCGGAAATGAATTATGTGTACAGCCACGTTAAAATTCCCTTGTGTGTTTCCAGTATTATAAAATCTGATGCTTCACCAGCTGAATATAATTCGGCTGTTTCTTTCTGATGAAAATCAGTTGGTTATTTTATATTTGGTAGGTTGAAACATTTGTCTTGAAGATTTTGATTTGCTACTGATTGAATTTTGTTCATATTTTTAATATATGTTTACATAGCTGTCTTAAAATGACTTTGCATTGAAAAAACATTAGAGGAAACTCTTTTCAACTCTTTTCAAAACATTAGAGGAAAATTAGTTTAAACAACAACAATTCTTCATTACCTTTGCTATATGCTTGAAATGCGTTTGTGAGTAATACATACAATATACAATTTTCTTCAACTGATGTCTCAGAACAGCAAACAAATAATATGGAAAATGGTGCAAATTTTACATACATCAGACTAACTGGATATCTTAATTTGGATTTCAAGATGAATTACTTCTTGTTTGCTGTGATAACTGTGCTGTATTCTACAATCATATTTGCCAATAGCTTTCTTATTGGTGTTATTTGTTCAGCAAAAGCCCTTCATAAACCAATGTATGTGTTCCTCTGTAGTTTGTTTGTTAATGAATTGTATGGCAGCACAGCTTTATTTCCTTCCCTTCAACTTAACTTGATTTTGAATAACAATGAGATTTCTCTTATTTACTGTTACTTACAGATTTTTTGCTTATACACATATGCAATGATTGAATTTTGTAATTTAGCAGTTATGTCTTTTGACAGATTTGTGTCCATCTGTTATCCATTACAGTATAACAGAATCATGACCCCTTTTAGAGTGGGTGTGTTAATTGCATTAGTATGGTCATACTGTTTCATTCAATTTTTAATTCTTTTCTCTTTTAATTCCAAGTTGCAACTGTGTGGAAACATTATGGACAAAGTATGGTGTGACAATTATTTACTTGTGAAACTTGCTTGTTCAAAAACCTCTTTGAATAATACTTACGGCATTTATGTTAATGTGATGACAGCAATGATTCCACTGACACTAATTCTTTATTCATATACAAGAATTCTAAGAATATGTTTGAGTTTTACTAAAGAAGCAAAACAGAAGGCTCTAAGCACATGTGCACCACACATCATTTCAATATTAAACTTTTCTTTGGGCTGCTTCTTTGAAACAATCCAAAGCAGGTTTGATAATATAAGAATGCCAGCTTTGTTACGTATAATAATTTCAGTCTATTTTCTGATGTTTCAGCCAGTGCTTAGCCCTATTATGTATGGAATAAGACTGAAAAATATCAGACAAGTATGTAAAAACTTGGTTATATCAAAAGTAGGTATAACATAAACACCCCCCCCCCCCTTAATGAACTGTCATTATGGTATTTCAGTGTATTTTTAACAACATATTTCAAATTTTAACCTAACATGTTTAATCTAAAGAACATTGATATTATGAAACATAGTAATATTAAACTGTGTATATCACAAAAAGATAGTATGGTACAGATTAAAATTAGTTTCTTTTTTTCTTTATATCATTGTGATAAAGCAAACTTTTTTTATTATTTATTTAAACAAATATGTTCTTTATCATATTCTAATGTTTATTTATGACAATAAATGTCAAGTGTGTTTACTTTAATGTACATATCTTCTAATAATAAGGAACACCATAGTTTAGTAGCACTATGGAAAAAGTATTAAGTAATAAGAAGACAACTGGCCAGTCAAGTGTTTGGAAGGTTGGTTACCAGAGTAGCTAAAACAAACTGAAATGAACACTAAACACTGACAATGTAGATTTAAAGCAGCCTAAAATTAAAAGTAAAAGCAGCCTTTCCATGGAGCAGCATGCTTGCAAACAAGTTTCATCACTTATACCCTTGTGAATAAGATGTGCATATTCAATACAATGTACCCCCTGCTGCTTGAAAGTTTGTGAACCCCTTGCAGAATCTGTGAAAATGTAAATTTTAACAAAATAAGAGGGATCATACAAAATGCATGTCATTTTTTTATTTGGTACTGTCCTGAATAAGATAATTTACATAAAATATGTTTACATATAGTCCACAAGACTAAAAACATGAAAAAAAAAAAAAAAAAAAAAAAAAATGAACCAATTGAAAAGTTTATGAACCCTTGTATCTTAATACTATTTTTGGTTACCTGGATGATCTACGACTGTTTTTTTTTTTTGTTTTGTTTTGTGATGGTTGTTCATGACTCCCTTTTTTGTCCTGAGCAGTTAAACTGCCCAATATTCTTCATAAAAATCCTTCAGGTCACGAAGAGCTAGAGGATGAAAGACCAAGGGGGAGTTAAAAGGACGAGAGACCATGGTGAAGCCAGAGGGATGACAGGCCACAGTAAAGCTGATAGGTTCAAGGGCCGAGGCACAATCCTGGGCTCAGAGGGACAAGGTGGAGCCAAATGGTCGAAACTCTGTGGCCACCACTCTGAACCATTCATTACATTACATTCCACTACCCACATAACTCACTATAAAATTAGAGATCAGCAAACATGCTGATTAACCATGGATAAACTAGCATAGTCACTCAACACTACATAACAGATAGCTCTCTAACGCTGATAATAGGGAACATGACTGTCACAGTTCCCTTGTCCCCCGGACTCATCACCTACACCTGGACTTGGATCAGCACTCCCTTTATAATGGACTCACTCCCTTCACTCCCTGTCCATTCTTAATGTTGTTTAGTTTATGTTTGGTGTATCCTCTGTAGCATATGCGCACGTATCAGGATAATCAATAAACTTTGTAGTTTTCAGAACGCTTTTAACCTGATGAACCGTGTTTGTAAATCACTAAAATCGGCTCCGACCGGTCTGCCAAAGATGAGCCCACTTGACACCTTTGTTACCCTCCGAGGTAAAACAGGAGGCCCAATTTCCTTGCTCTTAGAACATCAAAGGGGCCCTTCATGTGGACTACGGTCCAGATCCACATTCCAACACCCACACACACAGGCACACACACACAGACACGTACAGAAACACACAAACATACATTTTTGACTGTATATGTAAAATACAACTATGCCAGCATATACCCATCCTGTATGTTTCCTAGTGTTTAAATGAGTGCATTTGTGCTAGTGTGCATTCTAATGATGGAATTTTTGTCTGTAAATGATAACTTCTTTTATATGCATTTCTGATGTATTGAGTTTGATCTCTCCGTAAAGCTCCGGACTCTAGCTATTCACTGAGATATGTCACATAGCTGACAAATGCATTTTTCTATGTGTTTAATGATACTGTGAAGAACGTACTCCATCCCGAAATCCGATCTGATAGTCATTAAGTATGCAAATTCAGCTAGGAGACCAAACAAAGGAACTTTGCCCACCAAATAGTGCTGCGCGTCTAATGGCCGCTACAATTCAGGAGGTGTGTTAGCTTGGGTTTCCATAAAAACAACGACACACACCTTCCCCCTTTGTCTCCTGATTGTCTCACGAGCACCTTGTGCATGTCTCCTCGGACGTCTCCTGTGACCACGCGCTGCCATCGCGCTCATCTTTGGGACCGCCATCTTCCAGCGAAACTCACTCTCGAGTCCTCAGTTCAAACCTTCCCGCGGAACAGAAGAAGCCAACGAACCGCACCAGCGCTACTTGCATTCTCTTTTTCCTTCTCTACTTCCACTCTTGTACATATGTGTGTATATTCTTGTGTATATATTTAGACGTATAACCTCTGTATTTGTAGTTTGCATATATTAAAACGTTATTCACGCTTGATTGTTCTGTTTGTTCTTTCAACTGAAGTCACTTCAACGTTTTTCGATCGTTTTATGCTTTGATGCTATAACAGCAAGTTCTTCTCATGGCCAGAGAATAACTCTGTTCATAATATTCTATGAGAAGCAGCGGTTTGCTGGACGAGCTGGTAGTTTCTCTAAATAATTATTAAACCAGAACTAATTATTTATATAATTGATTATAATTCGTTGTAATTAATTAACCATATATGTTTAATTCCCCCTTGGGTCGGTATGTGCATAATAATTAATACCTTATGAATTATTATATTCATATTCCACCCATAAATTGATTAATAACCGCTACATCGTTACACCTCCTTTGTTCATTAAAGTACCCATTATTGTGGATTTCTTGTACTGCCTCGTCTCTACACCAGCACCCTGTAACAGAAGAACGGACTGTACCGCCGGAGATCCACAACCTAGCTATGGGTATTTACCTGCTTCCTGAGCCCCCGAAGACTCTCCAGGCAGAGGACTGGCTTTGCCGTCTGCGGCAGAGTGGCGGACTGTTGGAGAGGTATGTGGAGGAGTTTCTGGAGGTCTCCTATTTGTGTGGTTTGGAGTGATGCCTGCCTCAGTGCTGTTTTTCTGATTGGACAAGGACATGTTTCGCTATTGCGAACCTGCCTGTAATTTCTCCCTAGTTGATTCCATAAATTTGATTCTCTTTTTAAATGGTTCTAATTTCGAAGTGGATGAAATGGAAGAGAATCAGCGTGTCCCCGTGTCCAGCCCCATCAGAAACTCACCAGGCATCACCAGCTCACCACACCCCGGAACCATGCACATACCGTTTCAATGGTACTGTCCATGCCAGAGAGCACCAGCCTTCCGCGAGCCCTCTCCAGTCTCCACCGAGCCAACTCCAGTCTCCGCCGAGCCCGCTCCAGTACCAGTAGGGCTTCTGATTGAGTATGAGGGGATGTTTTGGAGTCTGTTTCCAGACCCCTCATCAGCCTTCTCTGAGCCCTCTCCTGCTGCCACCAAGCTGGCTCCATGCACCACCAAGCCCACTCCATGCACCGCCGAGCCCGCTCCAGCCTTCGCCAAGCCCGCTCCAGCAACCCACGAGCCCACTCCAGCCCCTGAGCCCAGTCCATTCCACGGACCTTTCAAGCCAAGGGGCTAGTACCTGTGGGTGGGGAACATGTGGACACCACACATGTGGGTGGGGCTCAAGATCCTCCATGGCCTTGCCATGTCTCCAGACCTGCCATGGCCGCCCTCTGACCCGCCATGGCCGCACACGGCCTCTGACCCGCCATGGCCGCCCATGGCCTCTGATCCGCCCTGGAGACCTTCGTGTCCGTCTGCTCCTTTCCCTGCACCTGCCTGAGGTCTTCAGGGCACCCACCCCCCCTCCTGGTTGTTCCATCTATGGCGTGAGGTCATGCCTACCGGGAGGGGGAGGTACTGCCACAGTTCCCTTGTCTCCCGGACTCCATTTCCCATGATCCTCCTGATCCTCGTCATCTCCCCATCAGCAATCATCACCTGCACCTGGACTTGATCATCAGCATTCCCTTTATAATGGACTCACTCCCTTCACTCCCTGTCCGTTCTTAACTCCCTGAGGTCTGAAAACGCGCCGGCGTGTTTTGCAGGATTTTTTCACATTGCAGCAAAACAGACTTAAAATACTCCGTCATTTCTTGTCATAGAAACATAAGTAATATATCAATTGAAACTATAGAATGCCTTCTTTTATTTGTATACACTCAGAGTAAAAACACAATGTTGTGCTTTTTGTAAAATAAAGAAAACTAACATGATGCGTGATCTCTCCTCTCCCTCTGAACGAAGTCCAATCTGATAGTTCTCAGAAAATGAACTGTAACTTATGATTACTAATGACAAAAACAATGACACTTATGTCTAAAGAAACGTTGAAATGTCAGGTTTTAAATTGTGCAAGTCAAATCGAAAACAAACATTCTGTGTTTATGTAATCTGTATGAAAAGAGAGCCATGTCAGAAGTCTGTGATTCAGCTCATTACCCGCTAATGCGGCCACGCCCACAGAGCGAGCGCTATTCAGACGCAAATTCAGAGGCAGTACATGCATTCATAGTCTCAATTGTCTATTTATTGTCTAGAAAAGTGTTTATTTGGATGTTAAAGCAATGGTTAGCGATCTCTAGAAGACATGCAGTTAGTTCCTAGTTCCTTTTCTTCTTTATATGGATTTGTGGCCTAAAGGTGTACAAAGAGCGCCCTCTGGCTGCAAGTATGAATTGAAAAAACAGTATCCAGCACTTATAGTGATGACAATAAATATTACTTCTCAGTATAGAAAATTGACATAAATATATAAGAATCCATCAATATTTCTCCAAATGTGCATGCATTTAAGCTAAAAGCCTATATGAAATGCCATAGAGGTAACATAATTGTTCAGACACTTTGCATCACAGAAATGCATTATATTTTAAAGAATATAATAGAATACCATTATTTTAAATTGTAATAATATTTCACAGTATTGCTGTTTATGATGAGCTGAGACATGATTTCAGAGGGTTTTTTTTTCACAGCCTACCTGACTGAAAGGCCTCATTAATATGCAAGTCATTTCAGGTCATTATTATGTGATTCTTTTGTCTTCTCAGGTGCAAATGGCCCATTATTCATGCAGATTCACGTTGTACATACATGTTCCTCACATATTATTGTAGCCTAGTTTGTGCTGAATACAGTGTAATGACAATTTTGTCATTTATATGTTTATGAACAACTGAAAAAAGCACAAGTGTCAGGGCATTTCAAAACTTCTCCAAGCCCCAAATCAGCCTCAGACTCCAGAGGGTTAATGCGGTTTATTTTATGTTTGGTGTATCCTCCTTTGTTCATTAAAGTACCCATTATTGTGGTTTTGTTGTACTGCCTCATCTCTACACCAGCACCTTGTAACAATAACTCAGTGAATTTAGGATTGTCAGTAGATTGTTTGTCACTTATTCCTCACAAGTGAGCCTTTTGTACAGCGGTCCCCAAATTAAGTGCAATTTACTCCTGTAAAGGCTCACTTCTCAATCTGAAGACACCAAAGGGAATTTCTCATCCTCATTGGAGTCTGGGATAACTGGAAGAGTAACAAGTCAGGCTAATGGTCAGGCATAGACCATATCCTTGACTGCACATCTGCAGATCTCATAACACCATCTGCAATTTGATGCACTCTAACTCTACCAACTGGTCAGCAACAATGGATGAGGTATAGCCCAGCAATTTCATATTCAATATGGCCTCAAATTCCAGTACTGTAGTGATTAGTACTCATGTCACTGCTAAAGTTGTCATTTTTGGATCACTCTTCATTTTAAGGCTGGCCAAACACTTGAAGATTTTAAATCTGATTTGAAAAGCCCAATTTGAAATCTTTCCTGAAATTAACAGGTGTGTGGTCTCGCAGTCTGGTCAAATCAGCTATTGTGTGCATTCAGAGGATTATAATGCTAAAAATTGGTTGAAACTTATCATCATGTCTGTGGTCTCCCGCAGTTTTAAAATCATTTGAAAATAGTCTAGTGCGTCCCAGGCCTAAGGTCTGGTTATCAGTACATCAGATGACCACTGTTCAATCATTTAGAATTAATGTAAATTGGAGGGAGATAATTCATCATCATGGTCAGCTGATTTATCTGAAAGATTGGTGAGATTGTTAACTGGTAGAGCCTCTTACTGTATTATCAGCACAAGGAAGATGCAAGTGTAATAAAATACAATAATAACTACCACAACTACTAAATCAATATCAGGAATGATAAAGGATGGATGAATATAAAATAATGCTTTCACCATTCCTGGAGCAAAGTCAAGATATGAAGGAGCAACCGACAGTGCTTGTAAGTCTCCTATCCTCTTCAGAGAAGTGATAGCGAGTAAAAAGATAGTCTTTAGAGTGAGGAACCTCTCAGGAACCTCCTCTAGTGGTTCAAAGGGCGCCTCGGCTAACCCTTGTAAAACCACGGCCAAGTCCCAGGCCGGAACCCTTGTGCGCACTGGAGGCCTCAACCTCAGTGTGCCACGGAGGAAGCGAGTGACCAGGGGGTCTCGACCCACCGAGAGGCCACCCTCAAGAGGAATGTGAAAGGCAGAGATAGCCGCAACATAAACCTTCAATGTCGAAGGGGATAGGCCCTCCGAGAACTTTTCTTGGAGAAATCTTAGCACGTAGCTAACAGAAGCATGGACAGGGTCCATATTATTATGTCTGCACCAGGCAGAAAACAAATTCCACTTATATAAATAAAGCTTCAGTCCTCTGTGGGACAATCTGTTTGAGTGTAAGCATCTTGAATTTGAGCTTCTGAATTGAGCGATTTAGCACGCGTTAATATATGATAGGACATAGTCCTCCATCCTTCTTTGGAGCGATGAAGTAACGGCTGTAAAAGTGTGCCCTGACGCACACTGGTTGGCAGGGTTGACAGACTGATCCACTGAGGGCGCCGAAGGGGAGCGGGTTTTAGATGTAATTTTCCCCCGACTTCCTTCGGAGGGGGCCACCCTCAATGGGTCCTGACCCACAGATGTCAGGACCGCTTTGAAGCCTTCTGAGCGACAATAACAGCCCGCAGGTCCGTTTTGCCCTTGGAAGGCTTCTTCTGAGCGGACCGACCCGATCCCCAAGCAGTCTGCGGGGGAGCATGGGCGACCATGCTCACCTTTTGTTGCGCTCTGTGGTGCGCTGAGGAGCTCTTTGACGGCCGAGGCTGCTCCCGCTCAGCAGCCTCGGGGGGAAATCATAGAGCGGCAGGGGATGAACCTCTGGAACGCTGCTGACTGTTTTTTAGCCTCCTGGAACCTCTCGACGACTGTATTGACAGCGTCGCCGAAGAGGCCTGCAGGAGACAGCGGCGCGTCCATAAGGGCAGCTTTGTCTCGCTCCCTTATGTCCGAGAGGTTCAGCCACAAATGCCTCTCCGTGGCCACCAAGGCTGCCATAGACCGGCCAATTTCTTTGGCTGTTTCTTTGGTGGCACGGAGAGCCAGGTCGGTTGCCATCCTGATCTCCTGGATGCAATCAAATGTGGCCTCCCCGCTCTCGTCAATCTCCCCCAGCAGGTCTGCTTGATAGGTTTGAAGCAGCGTAGTGTAAACATAGTGTGTAAGCATGCTGCCGCCTGACCTGCTGCCATGTAAGCTTTGCCCACCAGGCTTGATGTAGTTCTTAGCGGCTTGGTGGGCAATGTCGGTGCTTTTAGCGACAATGCCGACTCGGGTGAGAGATAGCCCGCAAGCATCTCTTCAACCCGGGGCACCGCCGCATAACCGTGCTGTCTCAGCCTATCTCAGCCTATATTGCTATAGACTGAGGTCTGGGGGCTGAACACTCGATGCTGCACGGGTCTCCTTCACGATCTCGACACCTCAGTGTGGAGATCCGTGAAGAAAGGCAAACCCCGACGCTGGGGTAGTGACCGAGCGGGCAGAAAGCCCGTTTCTGTCCGCTCTGCTGGCCAATCGATCTTTAATTTGGCAACAGCCCTGGTCACTACCTCCAGGAGCTCCTCATAGGCTGGGGAAGAGGATGGCGGGTCCTCTTCCCCAGTCTCGACGCTCACCACATCAACCTCCTCGGAGGAAGAGAGGTGAAGCGCCTGTGCCTCTCCCTGGGGGGAAGAAACCGCTACGCGTGCTTCCGCCGCCTGAGAAGAGACACTGGGGCTGGCGGGTAAAGGGTGAGATAAGGCTGGGCCCGTCTCAACCCCCTCCGCCAGCTCCATCTGCGAACCCCACGACAAGAGCCGGCACTGCGCCTCAGCAGCAGCAGGACCCGATCCGCGAGGAATGCTCGCTGAGGCACCCTCCTCGAAGAGTGCCTGACGAGATCTCAAAACTCTGAGGGTTAGTTTCTCGCAATGCACGCAGACAGCTCCCTCGAGAGCTGCCTGGGCATGCTCAACCCCCAAACAAACAACACACGTCGTGTGTCCCCGTCCGGGATGTATCTAGGACAGGGATGCACACATTTCCTGTATTGCTTATCTGCCATATTCATGTCTTAATAATATATGTGACCCGTCACAGAAACCAGGGATACAAGTCGGCAGCACAACTATCGAGCAAAATGAGAAAGAAGCGTTTTTTTTTTTTTTTTTCAAAATTGGTGATTTTCGTTTTTTTGCAGAATCTGTTAGTCGAAATCACGAAGAAGCCTCTCCGTGTTTGAGATAGCAGTATTGGTATATTTAAAAGCATACATTTTGAGGTTGAAATCGGCTTGTTTTTCTGGGACTCTATCTCGCAGTAGGGGCGTGTCATTGTCTGTGTGTATTTCCATACTGGAATCGGATACGCCGCTTTTGTTTCTTTTGTTATTGCCCCGCCCTCCAAGGGAAGCGTGGCTACTTATTTATGCAGCGCTCTGACCGGCTCTGATATAAAAATTCAGTGAAGATGGACGCCGCAAAGAATATCGCAGACGAGCTGAACCGTGGCCGTTACACCGAAAATGTTTTGAAGTACTTCTTCGACAAGCCGGATGCTTATGAACAAGCGCTCACTGATTCTGAAGACGATCTGAGCGACGATGAAAGCACCATAATAAGACTGAATAATATCCCTAATCTGCAACTGAGCGAAGATGAAGACATGGAAGAATGTATCGGACTGGCGTCAGACGAGTTGGACCGTAAGATATCAGAGGCTATATCGATAGTAACATTTGATGGGGATAAAGACAGAGAAATGGTGAAAATCCGTAACTTTGACTGTAAATGCTGCACGAGGAGAAAAGAGAACTCTCTGCATGGGAGACAGTCATGTAGCCAGAAGCTTTCCAGATATCATGTACAACATATGGCTGGATTCTTTAGCTGCGGAAAAAGAGTGGCAGGACATGCAAATTATTGGACATTTAGAGGCAAACAGACGCACAGTGCAAACTTCGGAGATGGTTACATCCACAAAGAAGACCCCAACAAAGAGAAAGTGTGCCCGAACGACTTATTTCATTGGAGGCAACGAGATCTGCAATAATACTTTTCTGTTTCTTATGGGGTGAGTTTCCATTAACATCAAAGTTTGTCGTTTTGTGTTCATTCTAAGAACACGTACATGTTTTCTCATGTGTCTATTGTTATTAGCTAGCTCAGGACTGTCGTTTTAATTGTAATCGTTAGCAATGTATCACTTGCCAAAAAGCCCCATTACTATAATGGGCTTTAAGAGGGTAATGTTAGCATCTACTATTAATTTGAATTGACTGGTGTGAATGACTTTGCCCACGTAAACCTGCCAGTTAGCATTCTTGAATTGAATGTGATGCTAATCAATTTAGCTAGTGGTGGAGGAAGTGCTACATTCTTAACAAGGATTTTCTAACGTAATGGCAAATGTATCAGATTAAATTCCTACTTAAGTAAAAGTATCCGTAGCCGTAAAATGTGTGTTATAAGTCAAAAGTAAAAGTATTTATGAAGAGTTTAATGTACAGGATTTTTTTTAATCCTTTGACTCAATAATTTGACCTATAATTTGTACAATGCATTCTGATATAGGTGACAAGATGCCTGTTAGCATGATGTTAAACGTTTTTTCCTTTTTTTCCCTCCTTTTTTCAGCATTGGCAAAAACACCCTGGCTGATATAGTCAAACACTATGAGGAGAATAGCGCAAGACCACGTTTGAGGAACAAGCACTCACTGCCACGTCCGCCAGCCAGGTTCATCAGGCCTGAGGATATCAACAGAGTTGTGGACTTCATAAAAAAATATGCAGAAGACAATGCCATCATGCTGCCTGGCCGACAGCCTGGGCATAAGGATTGGCATGTGAAGTTGCTGCCAACTCATGTGTCCAAGGCCTCAGTGTGGCGTCTCTACGTGAAGTCTGCTAAGAAGCTTGGTATGTGTAAACTTTGATTTAGAATTGAGTGCTTATAATGTGAAATAATGCGAAGCACTATTAGCAATTACAATACAATTAACCATAAGCAATATCTGTTTTTCAGGTGAGCGTGCAGTTTGTAAAACCAGCTTCAAAGCACTGTGGGACCGACTTCTCCCACACATCAAAAGTTGCCGGCCACGCACAGATCTCTGCTGGCAGTGCCAAAGCAATAACGAGCAGCTGATACGAAGTGCAAACCTCCCAGATGACAGAAAGTCTGAAGCAGTAAAGAAGCAACAAGATCATCTTTCACTTGTGCAGAAAGAGAAGACTGTGTACAACGACATGACTGCTGCCTGCAGAAAGATTTGCTCTGGCTCTAACCTGTCTTTTGGACCGTCCCTACCAGCAAGCAAGAAGATTAGGATGCATTACAGTTTTGATTTTGCTCAGCAGGTAATACTTCACAGACATTTACTTTACTTTATTAATGTCCCTTAAAGGGCGATTTTGTGCATGAGAATAAGCAGCCTGATAATAGCGCAAATGCAGAATAGCATCAATATAGTAATTTTTATCTTTATTAGACAGTTATGAATATACACAAATTTTATTTAATCTAATCCAAGTTCCCTCTCTCCCTCTGTCTCCAACAGTTACACTTTCCCTCAAACCCTCTCCAGCCAGGACCAATATACTTCCTGACCCCACGGAAATGTGGCCTATTTGGTGTTTCCTGTGAAGGGCTGCAGAAACAGGTGAATTACCTGATTGATGAAGGCATGTCATCTACTAAGGGACGCAATGAAGTCATCAGCTACATGCATCATTTCTTCGGCAACTTTGGAGTTGGAGAAACAGAGGTGGATCTTCATTGTGACAACTGTAGTGGGCAGAACAAGAATAACTTCATGCTCTGGTACCTTGCCTGGCGGGTTGGACACAAGCTTCACGATAAAATTGAAATCCACTTCCTTATTGCTGGCCACACCAAGTTTTCCCCTGACTGTGGCTTTGGACTCATCAAGCAAGTCTACATGAAGACAAGAGTCAACACTTTGGCAGACATCGCTGAGGTACTTTAACTTTACTTTGCTTTAATGACTTCAGTGCTGTTTTCTGTTCTGCTTCAATGAAACATTTAACTGAAGATCTTTGACTGGACTGTGTCACAAAGACCTTTGTCTTATGCTGCTATTACCAAGTAAAAGTTGTACTTTTGGTACATACTTGGATTCATACTCATGCCCTGGAAAGTTTTTGAAAATAAACATACATAGATACAGATCCTTGAAAGTGCTTGAATTTATTTTGTGCAAGAAGTTTTCTGCAAGAAATTCCATATTATTCTCTCCGGTCCGATAATGTGTTATTTCGCCAACACTTCGTGGCCTATGCTTGATTTACGTTAGTTACTTGCATTTACGCATTACGTTAAGTGTTTACCACGTGAGTTACTTTGTGTTGTACGTTGCCATGATGTTCATGCGCGCATAAAACTACTACGGTACCTCAGCGTTTCACAGACACACTGTAAAAGTACTCTTTTCAATAAAATCCATGCAAAAGTTAATATCAGATCATTTTAGAATACAGTATAGGATGTACCTAATATTCTTCAGTTTTATGCAGAACAGAAATATGACAAATAGAATCAGACCTCTGTCATATGGCCAAAAATAAATGCAAAAAAAAAAAAAAACGTTTTTTGCACAGTTGTGTTTAACACATGAAAACTGTAACAATGTATTTTACAAGGTAACACGATGTAACCTTGCTCTCACTTGAAATGTGTCCCCACATTAACAGGGGGAGCTTTAAGGGGGTATGGCTTATCTAAATGAGATGTAAATGAGCCCTATTGTCACTCCCAGCAGGTGAGAACAGGTGAGAACTGCAACTTTAGAGGCGTTTTTCTCCCTATAGAGCTTTCTTAAGTGGCTACCTTCAAATGGCAACAACTTCTCCAAATATTATCAGATTTCCATGTGTTACACATCGTTGGAAAGTTTGGAGACTACACTTTCAGAATCTAAATGCCCCAGAATAACTCAAAATGCCCCAGAACCGACTTGTGTCCCTACTTTCCGTGACTGGTCACATATATATAAATATGTGTGGTGTACTGCAACTCTTGTCCTCAGACGAAGAGATTTGTCTTTTTAAATGATAAGGAGACAAACAACACCAAATAAGACACACAAGATAACATAGAGCGCTTTGTTGAAGACACAGAAGCTAGCGTGCTCTGCATCCAGGTATGCTTTATAGTTTCCTGGTCCGTGACGTCACCCGTCTCTGACGTCTCGCTACGCGATTGGTTAGATACATGAGTGCTTCAGTGACGACATCACGCAGAAGGTTCCCAATGCGTTACCACACAGCGTCGATAGTTCCCACGAAAGGGAACTTGCATTTTACAAAAAACCAAAAAACAATAAGAACAGTATAGCTGCGAGCAGCAATTATCAGGGTTCAAGCTTTAAGGTCTTTAAGCAGTTGTGCAAAACTGTATTTTGTTTCATTTAGCAAGCATGTAAAAATCTCATTCATAGATGGAAAAAAACATTTATAGCAAATACAGGTTGGCAGAACGGTCCCCTGAAGGGAACCAAGGGGAGGAAGACTTCCATTTCTGAGTTCTTGAAATGTGAAAAGGGTCATTACTTTTTTTCAGAAGGCCCCTTGTAGTTAAATATCAGTATGTATGTGTGATGAGCAGGGCGGGCGAGAGCCGTGAGGGAACGGCGCGAGTCTTTCACGGAGGAGCTCCGGAGGCATAAGAGGAGGAGCGACTACAGTGAAGGACGAGAGAGGACCAGGCCTGGACTTTATGTTATGTTTTATTATGTTTGTGTGGCCGGCAGACGTCCGCGAGGGTCTGCCGGCATTACTTTCGTTTTGTTCTTTGTTTATTTTGAGATTAAAGTTTTGTTGAATGTTCGCCAGTTCCCGCCTCCTTCTTCCCACATTTACAAACCGTGTTACAGTATGCAATTGCATATTGCACCACAATTATATAAAGTCCATATTATACACAAATTATTTTGTACTTTAGATATTACTGAATTCTTATTCTTAAACAAGAAGTACAGATTCGCACACATATTTCATTGACTAAACCTTGAACCCACTGCCCATATTTAATCAAAGAAACAAATCTGATTGGTTGGTTGATTATTAAAATTTAGGACCCTATTTTAATGATCTAAACGCAAAGTGTAAAGCGCACAGCGCAGGTGCACTCAGGGCGTGTCCAAATCCACTTTTGCTATTTTAACGACAGAAAAATGGTCCGTGCGCCAGGGCGCATTTTTGAAATGGGTTTTCCCTATTCCCTTAATAAGTAATGGCTGTAACGTTCAAAAAAACCAATCAGAGGGTCATCTCCCATTCCGTTTAAGAGCGAGATGCGCTCGCGCCATGGCGGATTGCTATTTACATGGCGGAATTTGTTGGTGGAAAAGCTGAACGCTTTTCAAGTGAAGAAACCGATCTGCTTGTGCGTGAAATTAAAGCGGGCTTGCAAATGCAGGCTTTCAAATAGCTCTGCGCGATGAGTCAGTTAATATATATGTGTGTGTATTGGCACAATTTCGTTCATCATTATAAGTAGTAATAGGCTGAATTGAAAACAGGTAGCCTAATTCTAATACACGCAATGACTATTCATCATTACATTTTTATATTTATGTAGCCTACACAATAATATTCTTTTACACTGTAATCCTTTTGTTTTTAATATTTGGCATGTTTGTGTGATGCGCATTGTGTGTAATAAGCAAAGTCAACACGCACTGTGGACGCGCCCAGAGGCGCAGTTTCTACCAATGCGCTCTAACAAAAAAATATTGTGCCATTGACTTTAGACTTTAGACCAGGTTTGAGTTGGTCTATGGCGCAGTCTATTTTCAGCTCCTTAAAATAGCAATGCGCCGGCAATGCGCCTGAACACACCTCTTTTTTAGACCAGCACGCCCATGGGCGCACTAACTGGCGCAAATGCATTTACTAATTTAAGGACGTGGCGCTGAACGGGAAAACGCGAATGGCGTCGGACGCAAACTAGCAAACACACTTGCGCTGCGCCTTGCGCCGCATTGCGCCGGGTGTATTATAGGGCCCTAAATGTTTAGTTATATTTGGCACATTGAATGAAGTAAAAGGAAAGTAGGAACGAAAATGTTGGACAATGCATTTAACATACAGAAACACTATTTTTCTAAAAAAAACTTTAGTTAAATTATAGTTAAAGTAATGATACAGCAAGCTATTATTATTATTAGGGGCCAAGTTTTCCCTTTTATTATTATTATTCTTCCTCCCGAATGGGAGTCTATGGCAGCCCTATCAACGGAACATGAGAAAATGATGAAATTTGGCACAGTTGTAGAGATGCTCATGAATAGTGATTGGACCAAATTTGGAGTCTCTAGAACCAACTCTATAGCACCACCACCAGTTCAAAATTTCAACATTCTAACGGTTTTAACATTTGAACTCTTTGTCATAGAAAAATTAAATTTAGTTCAACTGATTCGTCTCTTCATGCTGATGCTATTCAACTTCTTACATTAAGTCTCCACCCATTACAGTAGCGGCCATTTTGAAAAGTACAGTATTTGTTTTTTTCGCTTCTCCTCCTTCAAAATTTGTCCAATTTTGTCCAGACTTTGATCAGGTGATGTTTGGTCTGAGCCGCACAGAAATGACTGAACAGATTTTTTTTATTCATCTTTGTTCAAAAGTTATGATGTCACGAAGTTAACGAGGTTGACCCGAAATTGCTATAGAGGCTGTATCTCGGCCAAACTTTGAGCAATCGAAACAAAAATTGGTACCCTTGATCAAGACCATGATCTAAGGTTCCATGCCGAATTTGGGAACAGCGCCACCTACAGGTCATGAGATATGAAAAATGGCTATTTTGGCCAATTACTTTTGAACACTTTATTAGAAAATCAAGATCTTGGTGTCTATGGATTCCTTGGGCCATGCCGAATCCGGGGATATTGAATTTGTCAACATCGGATGAAAAGCATGTCCGCCATTTTGAATTTTGTCATAAATTGCAATAACTTTTAAACAATTTGACATATCATCACAAAATTTGGTACATATGACCATCAGAGTGTCCTGAAAGTACATGAGAAGTTTCAGCACAGCGCCACCTAGTGTTCCACAGATATAATGATTTTTGCAAAATTGCTTATAACTTTTGAAAACATTATCCAAAATTTGTCTGCTTTATGTCATTTTATTCCCTGGTTTATGCCGATTCCGACAATGTGTCATTTGTCATTTTCCTTAAATGTACCTGTCTGCCATATTGAATTAAATCAAAAACAGTTTTTTCGCTACTCCTCCCACAAATTTTGGTCAATTTTGTCCAAAATCAGCTCAGATGATCTTTGGACCGAGCCGCACAGAAATGACTGAACGGATTTTTGATATTCGCTACCATTCCCAAGATATTCATCTCTGAATGTGACCTTGCTTGTGTTTGTTGTCTTATACTAGTTAGCTTAGCACAGTAATTGCTTAGCATGCTAAACTATTGCTATTCTTTCTAATGTGGTCTTCAGTCAACAGGTTAACCAAAACTTAGTTGGCATTAAATAACTTTGCATACTAATATGGTTAACATGCTATGAAGCTTTTTTTTTTGTGAACTCTTTCTCACACTGAAACCTCTGCTTAGCATACTGATGAACTTGCATGGCTGATTAGCTCAATGTGTTACGCCACGGATCCCGAATGCTCTGCATCGTGGGTTCGAAACTCAGTGTGACACATGCCCAGACCGCATGAGGTACTGTGGCAGGAAAAGATGCAGAACTTGTGTCTGTTCTAGGCATTCTGCCTAAAACTGGTCTAATCTGAAGCTATCACATGCAATTCCTTTATGTCCAAATTTGTAGTTATTCTTCTTCCCCCTGTATGGTAATCAATGAACCATAAGAAGGAAAATTATCAAATTTGGCATGCTTGTAGTGATAGTAATTAAAAGTAATTTGACCAACTTTGGAGTATCTAGGACTAAGTCTATAGCGCCACCACCAGTTCAAATATTCACTTTTGTAAAGGTTATAACTTTTGAACCCTTTGTTCCAGAAAAATGAATGTCAATACAACTGATTCCTCTCTTCATACTGATCACATTCAATATCTTACATTAAGTCTCCACCCAGTACAGTAGTGGCCATTTTGAAAAGTACAGTATTCCGTTTTTCGCTACTCCTCCTTCAAAATTTGTCCAATTTTGTCCAAACTTTGATCAGGTGATCTTTGGTCTGAGCCGCACAGAAATGACTGAACGGATTTTTTTTATTCATCTTTGTTCAAAAGTTATGATGTCACGAAGTTAACGAGGTTGACCCAAAATTGCTATAGAGGCTGTATCTCGGCCAAACTTTGAGCAATCAAAACTAAAATTGGTACACTTGATCAAGACCATGATCTGAGGTTCCATGCCAAATTTGGGAACAGCGCCACCTACAGGTCATGAGATCTGAAAAATGGCTATTTTGGCCAATAACTTTTGAACACTTTATTAGAAAATCAAGATCTTGGTGTCTATGGATTCCCTGTGCCATGCCGAATCCGAGGATATCAAATTCGTCAACATCGGATGAACCACGTGTCCGCCATTTTGAATTTTGTCATAAATTGCAATAACTTTTAAACAATTTGACATATCATCACAAAATTTGGTACATATGACCATCAGAGTGTCCTGAAGGTACATGAGAAGTTTCAGCACAGCGCCACCTAGTGTTCCACAGATATAATGATTTTTGCAAAATTGCTTATAACTTTTGAAAACATTATCCAAAATTTGTCTGCTTTATGTCATTTTATTCCCTGGTTTATGCCGATTCCGACAATGTGTCATTTGTCATTTTCCTTAAATGTACCTGTCTGCCATATTGAATTAAATCAAAAACAGTTTTTTCGCTACTCCTCCCACAAATTTTGGTCAATTTTGTCCAAAATCAGCTCAGATGATCTTTGGACCGAGCCGCACAGAAATGACTGAACGGATTTTTGATATTCGCTACCATTCCCGAGATATTCATCTCTGAATGTGACCTTGCTTGTGTTTGTTGTCTTATACTAGTTAGCTTAGCACAGTAATTGCTTAGCATGCTAAACTATTGCTATTCTTTCTAATGTGGTCTTCAGTCAACAGGTTAACCAAAACTTAGTTGGCATTAAATAACTTTGCATACTAATATGGTTAACATGCTATGAAGCTTTTTTTGTGAACTCTTTCTCACACTGAAACCTCTGCTTAGCATACTGATGAACTTGCATGGCTGATTAGCTCAATGTGTTACGCCACGGATCCCGAATGCTCTGCATCGTGGGTTCGAAACTCAGTGTGACACATGCCCAGACCGCATGAGGTACTGTGGCAGGAAAAGATGCAGAACTTGTGTCTGTTCTAGGCATTCTGCCTAAAACTGGTCTAATCTGAAGCTATCACATGCAATTCCTTTATGTCCAAATTCGTAGTTATTCTTCTTCCCCCTGTATGGTAATCAATGAACCATAAGAAGGAAAATTATCAAATTTGGCATGCTTGTAGTGATAGTAATTAAAAGTAATTTGACCAACTTTGGAGTATCTAGGACTAAGTCTATAGCGCCACCACCAGTTCAAATATTCACTTTTGTAAAGGTTATAACTTTTGAACCCTTTGTTCCAGAAAAATGAATGTCAATACAACTGATTCCTCTCTTCATACTGATCACATTCAATATCTTACATTAAGACTCCACCCAGTACAGTAGTGGCCATTTTGAAAAGTACAGTATTCCATTTTTTCACTACTCCTTCTACAATTTTTGTCCAATTTTGTCCAAAATCAGCTCAGGTGATCTTTGGACCGAGCCGCACAGAAATGACTGAATGGATTTTTGATATTCGCTACCATTCCCAAGATATTCATCTCTGAATGTGACCTTGCTTGTGTTTGTTGTCTTATGCTAGTTAGCTTAGCATGCTAATTGCTTAACATGCTAACCAGTTGTCATTCTCTTTAATGTGGCTCTTCAGCTATCAAGTTAACCATGAGCTTCATTAGCATTAAGTTAGCTTAGCATGCTAATATGGTTAGCATGCTAAGTAATGCTTTTTTGTAAATTCTTTCTTACACTAAAAGTTTTCTTCCACAGATTGTTGAATGTGCATCCTCAAGTAGCTCAATGTGTAAAGCCAGTTACCTGATGAGCTCTGCACCCCAAGATAGTGGGTTCGAATCCCAGGTGGAGCGGTTTTATGAAATAGTGTGTTTTGATTCCTTTACTGCCTCTTGGATTAGAAATAAATGCTTTTTGTTTCATGCTGTGTTCATTTTCATCTAAGCTTATGTACATAAGTTCTGAGTTCATTTTCGCCCATAATTCTGAACCAGCTGTTTCATGTTTGTTCATTTTCTGCTGTTTTTCCTCTTCCTGCTCTGTATTGCGCTACAGCATGATGAGCTGCAGAATGATCTAAAGTAGTTATTAAATATAACATTCAGTGCAGTTTTATAAAAATTCTTCATTTTGAGTTCATTTTCACATGAACTAATGAACTTCGGCAGGTGAGTTGAGAAATGGACATTGGACCTGGAGGTTGTGGGTTCGAATCCCGTGTGGGGTGCCTTTATACAATTGTGTGTAATGAGTCATTTTGATACCTTTTTTATCCAAATAAGCATTGTACTAATCTTTATTCCTCTTGAATGAGATACAAGTGTTTTTAGTTCATTCCGTGTTCATTCTCTGAACTTCTATTAATTTTCATTTCATTTCCACCTGTCCTTCTGAACGAGCTGTTTAGCATGTACATTCAATTTCTGCTGTTTTTGCTCTTCTGCTCTGTATTGCGCTACTGCCCCTTCTGGGGCTTGGCCCCGAATTGCTGCTTGCAGCTATATTTATTATTATTATTATTATTATTATTTAATGAACATTATTACATTTGTGATTTCTTTCATTGACAAGTGAAGCTCAGGGAAAATTAATTATGTGAACATCCACGTCAACATTCCCTTGTGTGTTGTGTCTTGTATTATAAATTCAGATGCTTCACCAGCACAACATAATTCAACTCTGATTCTCGTCTGTTTCCAAAAAGTTATTTTATATTTTCTAGGTTGATCATTTTGATTGCAGATTTTGACTAGCTACAGGATTTTGTTCTGGACATATTTTCAATGTAGGTTTATTTGACATGTTTTGAAATAACATTCTATTGTCAGTCTGCTCTCTTCAAAACATCTCATTTTCAATGATCATCATCCATTGTCTGTGCAGGTCATACACATGCTGTTTCATTAATGATTGCAATTTCTCTTTATTTAGAGGTGCTAATTTGGACATTTTTCACCTTTGTGAATCAGATGGCATCAACATCTACAGTATATGCTGATTATATGATCAACTGTTAAATATTTGATGTTAATATCTTTTATCCATGGGTAATGTGTCTAATTTTAAAACAATTATATTGGCTGGTTACATTGATATTGGGAATATTAAGTATTTATGTTTCATTGTTTTGATCCTGCTGTTTGTTGCAATCATAGTAGCAAATCTATTAATTATTGGAATTATATGTAAGGAGAAGTCCCTGCATGAACCTATGTATGTTTTTTTATGCAGTTTGTCTGTAAATGAACTGTATGGCTGCATTGCTTTATTCCCATCCCTTCTAAGTAATATACTACTGTCAAAGATCCCAGAAGTTTCACTCACCCTTTGTCATGCTCAGATATTTGCTTTGTACACTTATGGATCAGTAGAATTCTGTAATTTAGCAATCATGTCTTATGACAGGTATGTAGCCATCTGTTACCCGTTAGAATATCACAGAATCATGTCTCCTGCCAGGACAGTTACATTGATTACTCTGGGGTGGTCAATATCAATTATCAAATTCTCCACTACTTTATCAGTGAATGTACAGCTAAAGTTGTGTGGAAATGTATTGGACAAAGTATGGTGTGACAACTACATGCTTGTGAAACTGGCATGCTCAGACACCACAGCAAACAACATCTTTGGCATAATTGGTACCACCGTTACTATTGTTGTTCCTCTGGCATTAATTTTGTTCTCATATGCAAAAATATTAAGAGTCTGTCTAAAGTTCACAAGAGAAAAGTCCCAAAAAGCTCTAAGTACATGTACTCCCCACATTGTCTCACTAATGAATTTCTCTGTTGGCTGTTCATTTGAATTGATCCAAAGCAGATTTGATAAGGTGCCTATGCCTCCTGTACTACGTGTGATTCTTTCAATTTATTTTCTGATGTGTCCGCCACTCATCAATCCTATCATGTATGGTATGAGACTTTCTAAAATAAAAAGGGCACTTAAAAATTTAATTTACGCCAGGAGCTATATAAAACCTGTATCATAATAGTGTGTAAAACTATTGTTCATTGTCACCTTTCAGGTACTATAGAAAAATAAGTCATGTGCTAAGTCATTGTCTACAAAAAACTGTTGTTTGTATTTGTCCAAAATAAGAATATCTTATAAGATTAAGAATCGGTGATAATGATTTTGATTGATGTTTACATAATGTGAAAATATTATGTTTAATATCTGTTAAAATGAACAATTAACTGCCTTAAATGTTTTCTTTTTCATTAGAATAATATT